>NC_079190.1:124486281-124718781 GCF_029499605.1 Hyla sarda | reverse complement strand
CACGATCTACCCGGCACTGGTATAATAACAATGTATGCACTCAGGACTGCAAGAGAACATTCATATTAACTGAGGGGGGCTATACTAATGAGAGAAAGAAACACAAAAAAGTTTTATTAATACCTTGTTGTTTTTTTCTCTAGTATCCGGTTAATTCTTTTATATATATATATATATATATATATATATATATATATATATATATATTTTTTTTTTATCCAGTAAGTTAACTTAAAAAGACTTCACTGGAAGCCATAGTATGGTGCTGCATACTACAACCACAAGCAAACTCTGCTTGGGATAGTATTTGTTCCTGCAGCCAAAAGTTATATATATATATATATATATATATATATATATATATATATATATATATATACATATATATATATATGTGTGTGTGTGTGTGTGTGTGTGTTCCTGTAATGGGTTTTTACTCTCTAGATCAGTGTTTCCCAAACAGAGTGCCTCCAGCTGTTAGAAAACTACAACTCCCAGTGTGCCTAGGCAGCTGAAGGCTGTCTGAGCATGCTGGGAGTTGTAGTTTTCTAGCAGCTGGAGGCAACCTGGATGAGAAACACTACTCTAGATGAAAAAAATATGTATGTAGTCCTGTCTGGGCATGCTGGGAGTTGTAGTCTTCCAACAGCTGGAGGCACCCTGGTTGAGAAACACCGCATTAGATGCAAAACGCTATATATATATATATTTTTTTTATCCAGTAAGTTAACTTAAAAAGACTTCACTGGAAGCCATAGTATGGTGCTGCATACTACAACCACAAGCAAACTCTGCTTGGGATAGTATTTGTTCCTGCAGCCAAAAGTTATATATATATATATATATATATATATATATATATATATATATATATATACATATATATATATATGTGTGTGTGTGTGTGTGTGTGTGTTCCTGTAATGGGTTTTTACTCTCTAGATCAGTGTTTCCCAAACAGAGTGCCTCCAGCTGTTAGAAAACTACAACTCCCAGTGTGCCTAGGCAGCTGAAGGCTGTCTGAGCATGCTGGGAGTTGTAGTTTTCTAGCAGCTGGAGGCAACCTGGATGAGAAACACTACTCTAGATGAAAAAAATATGTATGTAGTCCTGTCTGGGCATGCTGGGAGTTGTAGTCTTCCAACAGCTGGAGGCACCCTGGTTGAGAAACACCGCATTAGATGCAAAACGCTATATACAGTCCTGTCTGGGCATGCTGAGAGTTGTAGTTGTTCAACAGTTGGAGGAACTCTGGGTGGGAAACACCGCTCTAGATGCAAACCTATGTATAGTCCTGTCTGGACATACTAGGAGTTATTATAGTTTTCCAACAGCTGCAGGCACCCTGGTTGGGAAACACCGCTCTAGATGCAAACTTTGGACAAATAAAAAAAAAAGCCATAAATTTTATGCTTTTCCATAGAATAAAGTGTTTTTGGTAAATGGATAGAGGCTGAAGGCAACCTGGTTGAGAATCACCTCTAAAGATGCAAACCTATATAAAGTCCTCTTTGGGCATGCTGGGAGTTGTAGTTTTCTAACAGCTGGAGGCACCCTGGTTGGGAAACACCGCTGTAGATGCAAACCAGAAAATGTTTTACAGTATGCCTCCATTGGGAAAAGAAGCCATACATTTAATGCTTTTTCATAGAATTTTGTAAGTGTTTTTGATGTTTGTTTTGTTGCTACAATTGTAACAGATACAGGACACAGCAAATATCATGGAGATGATGTAAGAGACTAACATCTGATATATATATATATATATATATATATATATATATATATATATACATATATATATATATATATATATATATACAGTTTGTCAGGCCTACAAATGTCTTCCTATAGGGAAACCAGGGGTATTAAATGACACCGTCCCCTTTTGAGTCAGGTTGTACCTACACACTATAACTAGTACTTTATCAGAATTGTTACTAATACTCATGTCTTATCTGCTTATAGGCTTATACAGCCATCACAGTGAAGCCATCCAACAGTGGCCGTCTACTCCGAATCGGGGCCGTGGTGCTCATCTCTGGTGCTCTTCTTCTTCTCTTTGGAGCAATCGGTGCTTTCTACTTCTGGAAAGTAAATGATAAACATGTAAGTCCTCACAGGTTTGCATGTTAGGTCTAAATATCAAAGTGCAAAATATCAAGCGAGCATCTATACCTTAAAAAGGAGCCTAATGTGTTTACTTTTCCTACTTTTACTCTCTCTGAACCAGGGATGTGCACACATGGGGGGGGGGATTCATCAACCTATATAGAGTACCTTTAAGTGTATTTCCTTGCGCAAAATCTTGCGCAATGTTATTTTCTTCATTCTTTTTGTGCTTTTTTTTTAGTGGAACTTTTTCTAAAGTTGTCACCCTTCAGGTGTACCATAGAGCCCTTTTTCATATAGACATGGATTTCCTTTTAATGCACCTGCCCCATGATGCCCTCACTGATTAGGACCTCCGTGGAGTGATGGGGGTCTCCTACAGCTGACATGACTGCCGGAGGTCCCTTATCTCAGGAATTGTGTTGTATTAAAGGAGTTCTCTAAGCTAAAACTTTTAACCGCCGCTGTGCCTGGGCTATAAAACTATACATAGTAAACTTTCACTTACCTGCCTACGATCCCCCGTTGTTCCGATATCGCCGTCCCGTTCTCCGGTCCCGGTCTCTTCCACTTCCTGCGGGTCGGTTACTTCACTCTGCGCTCAGCCTATCAGCGGCCGCAGCAAAGTCCCGTCGTGGCCGCTGATAAGCTGAGCGCAGACTGAAGTCACCGACCCGCAGGAAGAGGAAGCTGACAGGGACCGGAGCACGGGCGGCGATATCGGAACAATGGGGGATCGTAGGCAGGTAAGTGAAAGTTTATTATGTATAGTTTTACAGCCCAGGCACAGTGGGAGATAAAAGATTTCAGTTGGAGAACTCCTTTAACATATGTAAGGTTTTTACAACCTTTTTTTTTTATAATGAGAAGTGCCCTTTTTTCTACTTGAGCCCCTGCCCCCCAAAATGTTTGTTCACGTCATTGCTCTGAACTGACTTAGAGAATGTGCAGACTGTTCCATGCAGCAGTGACACCTCTCTAATAAATGAGAATGTGATCCCGCATGACTCGAACGACATTCTGCAGGAAATGAATAGGCACTTGACATGCAGAAATGTATTAGGCTATTTTAATATAGAATTAATCTCCCGCTGCATGTGCATGGCGGCACGGGGATGGATGTATGAACCGTGCTGTTATTCACTCTGACAAGATTTTCCATTAGACTTCTTATTTATTCCCGGATTCTTTGAGATGTAGAAATAAATAAAATAAGAATATCTCAGCCTGACTGTTTAACCTGACTACAGATGGCAGGCTTAATTGGCAGCAACATAAATACATAAATTATTAAAATGGATCATTATAGCTTTAGCGTAGAAAGAAGTGTAACTTGTCACAATAATTGGCTTTAGAGGAATAATTAGCCACAAGTAAAATGCTACCGTCTCTTTCTCAGTGTAAAAAATAGCCAGTATTTAAAATGATTTTTTTTTTTACACTAAGTGATTGTGTTGTTTCGTATAAAGTGTTAGAGCCTTTGATATGCCTTCAAGGATATATGCCGGGGTGGCTTTCACTTGCTCTGTTGCTTATGGTCTAGTAGGCTGAGCTGGGGTCAGTGGTGACTGCTCGCAGACAAAAGCCCCTTTATGTCGGACTCAATCAGCTCTTGTATATCGGCCAGTTACTTCCCCCAGCACTACCTCATTCAGCAGCTTGCTATAAATGTAGTTCAGTATTTCTCAACCAGCCAGGATGTGTTTTCATTAACCAGCCAAATTTATGTGCATTTTGTCTTTTGTGCATAGACCTACACTGACACATCTGATAATATCATTTTTTGTTTCTGTTTCTCTATTTTTTCTCTATTTTTTTTTATTTTTGATAATATCATGGAGCATTTGTATTGCCCTCACATAGCTATTTATTAAAAGACATGCATATCCTGACTATAGATGGCACTATCAGAGACCAAAAGGTAAAAAAAAAATAATAACACAATAATGGATGCACTAAATGCACTAAAAACTGTACAGAATGGTTATATAATTACAATGGCATGGGAAGTCATTCATTATAGCCTACACATTCTTTCATATGTTAGGGAGCGGTAGTACACCGCAACAGTACGGTAACTCATTAATACAATCAATTTTACATTTTAGCTTCTTTATTTATCGGATCATTGTTCCACTCGTGTTCAGAGATCGTCACGTCTTTGTTTACGGTGGATAAAGGACACTGTGTATACTTCTAGGGGATAATTTACAAACAACCACAACCAAATAAACTCAATTTACTGACTTCATGTTTACCTGCCACACTTGGTATTTATTTGTTACATTTATCGTCTATAGGTTACATTTTAGGAGGTCACACCTAAGGTCAACATCATCAAGGGACAAGGGACAGTGGGATTTTCTGCACCAAAATTTTTTACTGTGTGCGCTACATTAAAACATCAGCACTGACACAGATTACAGGAACAGGAGCAGGAAAAGATATCTTAAAGATATCACCAAGTAAAGAGGGATTATGTTCTTCCTTGTCTGTGTCCTGAGAGCCCTGTGCATGCTGCGCGCAGCGCTCGCTCCCACCTGCATGATTAACAGGCAGGAAGCGAGAGGTATGCAGAGCAGTGCTCTTGTCCCGCCCCACCAGCACTTCCACAGTTTAGACTTGTGCCAGTCCGGCACAAGTCCAAGGGCTATGCCAGGCCTGCTGAACGTTACCCGAACAGAGAACCCTAGTGGCCACTTTTTCAAAGGTAAATAAATGATGGAAAGATAGTTTTTTTTTTTTTTTTTATGAAGATATACGTCAAATAGGCATAACATTACATAAGGAATAACATAGCAAAAGTTTTACTTGCTACCGCATAGTAAAATGTGACATGTTTTACAAATGTGTCAATGTGCCCCAATATTCCATAATAACTGGGGATTTAATCAAAACTGTGTCAAAAAATGTGTTTTTGACACTTTTTAGACACTTTTTGCAACAAGTGGTGCCTTACTAAAAAAGTGAGGAGGCATGGTTGTTTGAAACTCTGCCACATCCGTAGACTGTCTACTCTACATTTGAACGATCTATTTGTTGGAACACAAAAAAAATTTAACACAAAAAAACTGTGCGCCGAAAGGCGGTGCATGTGTAAGGTCTCCAGTATCCCCTGAGCTTGCTTCTAATACATACCTAGTATTCATTATAATTATAAGTGCTATAAATCACCAGGTATACTGCATAGATCAGGGCTTGAGAATTCCCATTATTTCCTAGTGGTGCTCAGGTTTTTGTCAGCCCTTTTTAATGTGTCTAGCCCTTAAAAAGAAAAAAAACAGTTTAACTTACCTTTACCTCTGTTCTTGCACTGATCCCCCGTTCTGCCCAATTTCGTGGCTCTAGTGTTAAAGGAGGAACAGACGTCAATCAGTGGCCTTGATGCTCTGTACTCGGGAGTATATAGTGTCAGGGCGAGGTTAGTGGTAACTGTAATCTTTACATACATAAACAATGCAAACTGTGATGATTAAAGAGGTACTCCGGTGGAAAACTTTTTTTTTTTAGCAACTGGTGCCAGAAAGTTAAACAGATTTGTAAATTACTTCTATTTAAAAATCTTAATTCTTCCAGTACTTATTAGCTGCTGAATAATACAGAGGAAATTATTTTCTTTTTGGAACACAGAGCTCTCTGCTGACATCATGACCACAGTGCTCTCTGCTGACATCTCTGTCCATTTTAAGAACTGTCCAGAGTAGGAGAAAATCCCCATAGCAAACATATGCTGCTCTGGACAGTTCCTAAAATGGACAGAGATGTCAGCAGAGAGCAGTTGGTCATGGTGTCAGTAGAGAGCACTGTGTTCCAAAAAGAAAATAATTTCTTCTGTAATATTCAGCAGCTAATAAGTACTGGAAGGATTAAGATTTTTTTTATAGAAGTAATTTACAAATCTGTTTAACTTTCTGGCACCAGTTGATTTAAAAAAAAAAAAAAAGTTTGCTATTTAAATTTAACAATGGTGCCTCTCCTCTGAAAAGCTACGCTGGCCAGTTCTGTTCCTGGCTTGATTGTCATCATTCCGGCTAGGGATACATAATCACAAGCCAGCACCAGCAGACTGAACCGAGACCTGCACACCTTGCTTCATTGCTTATGCACCTTTTGGGTTGAATTTGATTGAATGGAGATTCACAGTTTTGGCAATGATCAACATAAAGTAAAGTAAACTGGCCCTAAAAGTAATCATGCGTAGGACCTGGAAGGCTGTAACAAAGGGCAAAGGACGACACTTCAAAAAAGTCTATTAATACACTAATGTGTGGCAGAATAAAGTTCTTCTCAGCAATTGTTCTGCTTCTACAATACAGATAGTTAGTATAACGTCTCTGACTAAACTATTGTCTTTTTTTTCTGTATTTCTCTTTGTTTCTTCATTTAAAAACTAATCTATTAGAAGTAATAGATAATTAGGAACTTAGGAGGATGAGTTAAACAAACACATTGAATAGGCAAATAGTACAAATTGAAGCCATAATACACAATTACTTTTCTATTTCTTTTCATCTGAAAATAAAAATGTATTTCCATTATAGTACTTTGTCTTCAAAATGTTATTATGTTTTCACAAATTGCCTGCAAAGCACAAAAATTGTGGTACAGTATATGTTCATATCTGTGGTGTAAAGTGTATATGGTGTATATCTGTGGTATAAAGTGTATATGGTGTATATCTGTGGTATAAAGTGTATATGGTGTATATCTGTGGTATAAAGTGTATATGTGATGGTTCACATCTCCTCTCACAAGAGAGGCTAACTGCACACACTGAACTTTTATACAGGGATGGGGGAGGGGAGAGAACAAGTGTATACATGTAATTACATATATTAACCTTTTGCTTACAGCCAAACTTGGAACAATCAGTTACACAGCAAAGATATAGGAATACACCATAAAACAGTATAAGGCTTGCTCACACACTGTTTTTGAGCCTCATATTGAGTCGCAAATAGATTAAAGTGCAAAAAAAATAAGACTTAAAAGGAGCCGGGGTATGTGAACATAGCCCAAAAGTACAAAGCACATACACTGGCATTTACTGGCCCCCAGCATAACACCACTAGAATACTATAACTTTATTTATGCCTCTGATATTGTAATTTTACTTTTCAGTGCCATATGGGTTTTATCTGTGCTTAAAGGGTCACAGAGCTTTTACATAAGTTTTTGGCTTTTCCCCATTAGTTCTAGTGAGCCCTCAGAGTCTGAACACATAGACCCTGACCAGTCAAACTTTTAACATGTCCCTGCGGGAATACCAAAATTTTTGTAAACTTAGACGCCTTTTCATTTTAGCTTTGCAACTAATTTTTTTCTAATAACTATGGGGGACATTTATCATTGTTTGCTTTGGTAAGCAAGTTCTTAAGTCAAATTTAATTTTTTTGCTTTAGTTTTGCTTATGTGCTTATTTATCATACTATCACAGGGGGTTAATAAATTTGGAACATATACTTTTGTGAGACTTTTTTGCGACTTTTTAATTTGCTCACGAATAGGAGTTTTGTACTCCAGGTTAGACCCGGAGTAGACTTGCAACTTTTTGTAAAGGATTTGAAACCTTTCTTGCCTAAATGCGACTTTCGCACATCACAAATTTGCTTAGCTAAGGCTGTTTGTAACTTTTTGCTTACTTACAAAAGTCGCACAAAAAAGTGCTTAGGCACATGTGAGACTTTTTGTTCGACTTTTGTAAGCAAAAAAAAAAAGTCTCTAAATACCTTGATCGATGTCCCCCTATAATGTTTTACCTTTTAATGACTAGTGCTCAATTCCCTGAAGGTTATTGTGCCAGCTCCTTTGCACCAGGCAGTGTTGGATCCCCAGTTTGATGGTCTACAGGTTACCGAGCACCAGATGATGTGAAAGACCTGGTAATGTTGGCTGCTGTGGTTCCTCTGATCTCCTATAGAGAGCAATAAGTGTGCTCTCTATAACATGAATATGCCTACTAACTCTACTGAAAGCTCTGGTCCTGCTCTCTTGCAGAGGGATATCACGGCTGCTTGCAGGGGGTGGGATGTTGCTGATAATCAGTAGGAAAATGTGGTAGAGGGGAAAGTTTTTAGGGAGGCTAGTCCTGATCTGGTACATCCCAACAAGGTTGCCGGGTTGGTAGACGAGGATAATCTTAGTTGAGAGTTAGCACTGTGGCAGCAAAACACTGCCTCTAACAGCCATGGGGGTGTTTTCTCCAGTATAGGTGCATTCACACTGAAATCACGCTGAATCTCCAATCGTGGAATTCATCGAGTGAAGATTCAGTCTGGCAGCCTCCACCAAAATACTTTGGCGGTAGGACCCCGCAGCACTGTACCGTCACCATTGATGGCTATGCAGTGCTCACGGAATTCTGCACAAAGAATGAACATGTTCATTCTCTGTGCGGAACGATTTCAGCGGCGGAATTGTCTTGTGGAAGACCCATTTTTTCATTTTTTTGCATTCACTTCCGGGCAGTGCAAGAGAGAGGTGGTACTTGGTAACTTTAATAGCAAATACACTAAGCGATTGTGTGAGCTAGTGAGTGTGTGAAAGTATTCAAGTGGGTGTAAGTATAAAAGTCAGGGGGCTTTAAAATTAAGGCACTTTAAAGAGGTGGAAAACTTTTTATTTTATATCAACTGGTGCGAGAAAGTTAAACAGATTTGTAAATTACTTCTATTAAAAATTCTTAATCCTTCCAGTACTCATAAGCGGCTGTATACTAGAGAGGAAATTCTTTTCTTTTTGGCTTTCTTTTCTGTAACGACCACAGTGCTCTCTGCTGACACCTCTGCCTATGTCAGGAACTGCCCAGCGCAGCACATGTTTGCTATGGGGATTTTCTCCTGCTCTGGACAGTTCCTGACATGGACAGAGGTGTCAGCAGAGAGCACTGTGGTCATGACAGAAAATAAATCCAAAAAGAAAAGAATTTCCTCTGTAGTTTACAGGCGCTAATAAGTACTGGAAGGATTAAGTACTGGAAGGATTAAGTACTGGAAGGAGTAATTAACAAATCTGTTTTACTTTCTGGCACCAGTTGATTTAAAAAAAAAAAAGTTTTCTACGAGAGAGCCCCTTTAAATTCAGGGAGTTTAATTTAAATATTTGCTTCAGTTTTTTACTGTTTATTTTTGCAATCCTCAAAACTAAGATGGCTTCCATGTTTAAAAATGCAGTCCTGTTTACATCTTGCGCAATGTATGCAATCCTTGAACAGCAGTTTGAGGGTGCATATTGGTGTGCGAAATGTGTGCGAGTTGTTCATTTGGAAGCCCAGATCCTGGATCTAGAGGAGCAACTGGCAACACTAAGGCACATTGCCAACTTGGAGAGGAGTCTCCTGCTCACTGAGCAAGCACTCTGTGGAGTAGAGGTGGGGGGAGGATAGTGGGATGGAGGTGCAGGACAGTCATGCAGCTAGTTGGGTTACAGTTAGAAAACAGGGTAGAGGGAAAAGTGTCAGGGAGGCTAATCTTGAACTGGCACTCCCTAACAAGTTTGCCCGGTTGGCAGATGAGGGGGATGCCATTTCAGAGATAGCAGTACTGCAGCAGGACTCTGCCTGTGACCGCTAGGGGGGTGTCTGTTCTAGTAAGGAGGGAGGGAGGAGTGAAGGGCAGGCCAGACAGGTAATAGTAGTGGGGGACTCTATTATTAGGGGGAAAGACAGGGCGATCTGTCACAAAGACCGGGATCGCTGAAAACTGTGTTGTCTTCCTGTCGCTCGAGTTCGGCACATTGTGTATCAGGTTGACAGGTTGCTGAGTGGGGCTGGAGAAGAGCCAGCAGTCATCGTACATATTGGCTCCGATAACAAAGAAAGAGATACGTGGAGTGTCTTTAAAAGAAATCTCTCACCAGTGTCACCTGCACTAACCTGTCGGTACCAACAGGTAGTGCAGGTGACACTGATGACAACGGTACTTTACCTTGTCCCTTTCCGTGCTGTGGATATCCGGTAATATTCTCCATTAGCTTCAGCTCCAGGACCAGCTTGGTGCTTAGTGACGTCATCCCTGCTGCTCTCTGCTGGGTCCCGCTGCTAGAGAACAGCAGAGATGACGTCATTAAGCTCTGCCCATGGCCCAAGCCAGGCCCAGGAGCTGAAGCTAACGGAGAAGATTACTGGAGATCCGCTGCACGGAACGGGACAAGGTAAGTAACGTTGTCATCAGTGTCACCTGCATGTCGGTACCCACAGGTTAGTGGAGGTGACACTGGTGACAGATTTCCTTTAATAATTAATTCAGGGACTTAAATCGCAAGCTTAAGGAAAGGACCTCCAATGTAATATTTTATGAAATATTACCAGTACTAAGAGCCACACCAGAGAGGCAGTGGGAGATTAGGGAGGTAAACAAGTGGCTCAGAAGCTGGTGTAGGAAGGAGGGGTTTGGGTTCATCAAAAACTGGGACGACTTCTCTGTCGGATACCGGCTCTACCATAGGGACAGGCTGCACCTCAATGGGGAGGGTGCAGCTGTGCTCGGGGATTAGATGGCCAGAAGGGTGAAGAAGTGTTTAAACTAGGGACTGAAGGCGAGGGAAACTAGATAGAGGGGTATGATATTGTAGATAGAGAGCTGGGATACATAATAACACTTGGGGTGGAGCGGGGGGAAGGGTTAGAATAGTTAATAGGAATAGGCTTCATACGAAGAAACATACACCTGTG
The DNA here is from genome assembly GCF_029499605.1 of Hyla sarda. NCBI lineage: Eukaryota > Metazoa > Chordata > Amphibia > Anura > Hylidae > Hyla > Hyla sarda. Next base: position 124,707,998 of record NC_079190.1, on the reverse strand, counting down.
TGCAAATTGCGTGTTGACTAATGCCAGAAGTCTGACCAATAAACCTTGCAAATTAGAGTTGATAATGTCCAAGGAAAATTATGACATAGTGGGAATAACAGAAACTTGGTTGGATGATAGCTATGACTGGATGGTCAGCATACAGGATTATAGTCTATTCAGGAAGGATAGGACAAAACGGAAAGGGGGAGGAGTTTGCCTTTATGTAAAGTCCAGTCTGAAGGCCGCACTGTGGAAAGATAAACAGTGGGGCAAAAAAGTATTTAGACAGCCACCAATTGTGCAAGTTCTCCCACTTAAAAAGATGAGAGAGGCCTGTAATTTTCATCATAGGTATACCTCAACTATGAGAGACAGAATGAGAAAAAATAATCCATAAAATCACATTGTCTGATTTCTAAATAATTTATTTGCAAATTATGGTGAAAAATAAGTATTTGGTCAATAACAAAAGTTTATCTCAATACTTTGTTATATAACATGTACATGAGAAAGAATCGGATTCACCAGGGTACCATATAAAAAAAAGACTCCTTTATTCTTGAATCTTAAAACATCTCGTAGAAACAAGAGGGTGCAGGCAGATGGGGAGTGGAATGCAGAGGACGCGAGTTGCTCGAGACAACGTCGGTTTTGTTCCAGCATGGAACTTCTTCCGGTCTCCTCTGCTCTCTTCTCATCAAAGGTGTTTTAAACAGGTTCATAAAGGGGAGGGACCTTCATCATTACAAGGAACACCTTATGGGCAGTTACAAATTACTTTAAAAACATTCTTATGGCTCACAGAAAAGGGCCAAATTCTGCTCCATCATTCAACCCGGCTGGCCCTAGAGCTCCCGTTCTTAAGATCCATCTGGTTCCATTTGAATTAATCCATTGTCCCTGTCCCGACCATCTTTCTGAACAGGGACATGCTGCAAACCTACACATTTTTATATTTTTGGATCGCCATTATGGATCTCGGTAACGTGTTTAATCAGTTTCAGGACCCCCTTTCCTGTCCTCAGGGAATAAAGGTGCTCCCGAAACCTAGTAAACAACTGACTTTGTTATATACCCTTTGTTGGCAATGACAGAGGTCAAACGTTTTCTGTGAGTTTTCACAAGGTTTTCACACACCGTTGCTGGTATTTTGGCCCTTTCCTCTGGATCCTGGGCTAGTCATGGGGGCAATAATGACTCCGATGCCAAGTTACGGACAACAGTAGCTTTACTGAGTGACAGATGGTACAGTCTATACAGTATAGCTAGGCCCACGGAGGTGACCAGTGACTTCAGAGACCTTAAGGGCTTGCTGTGACTTGCAGGGGTTTTGGACAATTTACTGCAGGCCTCGAAACCTAGTAAACAACTGACTTTGTTATATACCCTTTGTTGGCAATGACAGAGGTCTAACATTTTCTGTGAGTCTTCACAAGGTTTTCACACACCGTTGCTGGTATTTTGGCCCTTTCCTCCATGCAGATCTCCTCTAGAGCAGTGATGGTTTGGGGCTGTCGCTGGGCAACACGGACTTTAACTCCCTCCAAAGGTTTTCTATGGGGTTGAGATCTGAAGACTTGCTAGGCCGCTCAAGGACCTTGAAATTATTCTTACGAAGCCACTCCTTTGTTGCCCGGGTGGTGTGTTTGTGATCATTGTCATGCTGAAAGACCCAGCCATGTTTCATCTTCAATGACCTTGCTATGGAAGGAGGTTTTTACTCAAAATCTCACGATACATTTCCCCATTCATTCTTTCCTTTACATGGATCAGTCGTCCTGGTCCCTTAGCAGAAAAACAGCCCCAAATCATGATGTTTTCACCCCCATTGTTCCCACAGTTGATTTCTTCACACTAAGCTGCTTGCCTATTGCAGATTCAGTCTTCCCAGCCTGGTGCAGGTCTACAATTTTGTTTCTGGTGTCCTTCGACAGCTCTTTGGTCTTGGCCACAGTGGAGTTTGGAGTGTGACTGTTTGAGGTTGTGGACAGGTGTCTTTTATACTGATAACAAGTTGAAACAGGTTCCATTAATACAGGTAACGAGTGGAGGACAGAGGAGACTCTTAAAGAAGAAGTTACAGGTCTGAGAGTCAGAAATTTTGCTTGTTTGTAGGTGACCAAATACTTATTTTCCACCATAATTTGTAAATAAATTCTGTCACGCCCCCTCCCATACACTTGCATAGCGGGGGTGGGGGGTGACGTCACACGGGGGCGGAGTCGTGATGTCATGATGCTCCGGCCCTGTGGTCGCCACCCGGCTGTTTGTGAGCTGGCACCGTGGCGTGCAGCTCAAACAGGTGGGTGGCGAATACAAGATTGCGGGGTCCCCAGCGGCGGAACCCCCGCGGTGAGAAATCTTATCACCGGAGGGGTCAACTCCCAGCATGTACTGATCGCCGAAGGGCATGCTGGGAGATGTAGTTATGCAATAGCTGGAGGTACGCAACTACAACTTCCAGCATGCCGAGACAGCTGATTGCTGTTTGGACATGCTGGGATTTGCAGTTTTGCAACATCTGGAGGGCTACAGTTTTAGAGAATACTGCAAAGTGATCTCCAAACTGTGGTCCTCCAGCTGTTGCAAAACTACAATTCCCAGCATGCCCGGACAGCAAACAGTTGTTTGGGCATGCTAGGAGTTGTAGTTTTGCAAGATCTGGAGGGCTACAGTTTAGGGACCACTATATAGTGGTCTCAAACTGTAGCCCTCCAGCTGTTGCAAAACTACATATTCCAGCATGCCCAAACAGCTGTCTGGGCATGCTGGGGGTTGTAGTTTCGCAACATCTGGAGGGCTACAGTTAGAGACCACTGTATAATGGTCTCAAACTGCACCCTCCAGATATTGCTAGGCAACTCCCCGGCTTCCGTCGGATCCAGCCGCACGTCATCGCCGCCCGCCGATCTCTGTCGCCCGCAGAGTCTAGACCACCAATAGTAGGGATAGGAGGGGTGGCACCCATGCCACCTCACTCCTATTGCTTTAGGGGGATCCTGTGTGTCTTAGACACCCGCGATCCCCCTTACATTCCGGGTCACTATAGACCCGTAACAACCCGGAATCGCGCAAATCACAAGTGTGAATTCACTTGCGATTTGCCGCGATCGCCGACATGGGGGGGTCTGATGACCCCCCTGGGCATTTGCACGGGATGCCTGCTGAATGATTTCAGCAGGCATCCCGGCCCGATCTCCGCCCAACGCACGGTGGGAACCGGAACTGCCCATGACGTAACTGTACGTCATGGGTCCTTAAGACCCAGGGTGTCGGGACGTAACATTACGTCATGGGTCCTGAACGGGTTAAATGGGAATGCCAGGAATTTTTTTTTTTTTTTTTATATGACTATGCTACAGGGGCTGTAAAGTTAGTGTAGTTCATAATATAGTGTCTGGACCTGTGTGCGACGGTGGTCTCGCAATTCTTCTGTGATTTTCACCCCAAATTTTTCTTTAACAGCATACAAAATTACTCAGGTCTCAGGTTTTCCCAGGTTGCGGTGCGGCAGGGACATGACATTACTAGTCAGGTGTGCAAAGAGAGCCTGTCCTGCTTCAATGGGTGGAATGACTGCTGGGTGGGAGAGAGATCAATCTGCAACTAATTGCATTTTTGTAACAGCTGTATGTGTGGTAGAGGGTGTGATGCGGGGCAGATGGCATTAACCTCTTGTATTCGTGACGCCAGGGCATGGTTTATCCTCAATACCACCCGAAGGTATACCACTGGATCCTGGATCATGGGGGCAATAATGACTCCGATGCCAAGTTACGGACAACAGTAGCTTTACTGAGTGACAGATGGTACAGTCTATACAGTATAGCCAGGCCCACGGAGGTGACCAGTGACTTCAGAGACCTTAAGGGCTTGCTGTGACTTGCAGTGGTTTTGGTCAATTTAGTGCAGGCCACGTTGACTTGATAATAGATGACAGTGACTGACTTGACTGGGGACAGACTAAGCTGTGACTTTAGCTTACTTGTAGACTTGAAGCTTGTGGCTGCAGACTTGACTTGAGGCCACCTATGACTCCAGACACACTCGTAGGCTCGACTGAACATCAGCAAAGACTCAGGAACTAAGAGAGAGAATAAACTCCTCCCAGGGCTTTTATGGGGGAAACTCTGGTGGGGTCCCATTGGTCACCCTTAAGTGACCTGGTCACTGATACCCCCTGGGTAAAAATCACATGACAACTCACATGACAACTGGTGATCACATGTTAACCTTTCTTAAGGATACAACATTCTTATATACATAACATATGGGCTAATATACAATTACAACAGATGCAGGGGGGCCCAGGGGACACTGCAGGGAGGCTGCAGGACAGGGCAGCAAGGGTACGGGGTAACAACTCTGGGCCACACAAACTGTACTGGGCCACACAAACTCCCCCTTCTTACACACAGCTGTCCTTGGCGCCCAGTCCTGGATGGTAGACGACTGGGAGTGGCCACTGGAGCCTAGACTGACAGTTCCTGGGGCATTATTGTCAAATGTCCTTCACAGGTCTGAATATAAGAAACTGAGACGGGTCCATGTAGCATTTTTGTGAAAATGTCCATACATGTTCCTTTCAATAACGGGGCATAAACATGTGGGATTCATTACCCTTATAACTACATTTTTATCACATTTAATATATTTAAGTCGAATCAGGCTGCCTGAGGCTCTCTACCTGATGCCTTAGCTGTTGGGGCATCGGCACTAACCACTTCTCCCCAGAACTCTATACATGTTTTTATATAACATACCAGTGTTACCTTTATATTCAGCAACTCTGTCGCTCTACGTGCTTTATTTAGATTACCCTGTACACAAGGACAGAAAAAATGTTAGGTGAATTATGGACTTGAAATGTACGTTAGATACAGTATAGACATTTGACTAGCTTATACAACACATTATGTAAGCTAACTGAATTAGACTGTTTTATACTGACAACTTTGTACACAGCACTACCATTATTTCTTATACCTAGCTGGTAGTTGTCCTTGCGTCGACCTTTGGGATCTGCACAACACCACCTCTGGAGAATCTGAAAATCTTGAGATTTCTGGAGCTCCTGGGACTTCTGGAGCTGCGGCTGTCTCTCCCTCAGCAAACTCGGGAGCTGGTATTAGTTCAGGATTGGCTGGACTCAGAGTCGCTGGTAGCTGTGCTGGAGAGTCTGGTGACAGGGTTGGTATTCTGGAGACCGGTGTATAGGCTGGAGCCAACGGTAACAAGACTGGGACTGGACTGAAGACTAATATTGGTTGAACCAGCCCCGAGGTTGGTGAGACATAGAAGATCGTAAGCTGATATGGAAAAAATATGGGGAAATCCATAGAAGGGCGGATTCCCTCGCCCGGGACATACTCTTTCGCAGGCCTAACAGCTGGAGGAGGCAGCGCTGGGAGCATTGGTAGATCTTCTTTGAGACATAACTTGATTAGATTCCGGTGAATTAGTTTTGGCTCATACCCAGGTTTTTGCACTTCGTAGACATCAGACTCAGGATAGGGTATGGCCATCACCATGTACGGTTCTGTCTCCCAGATAGAATCTAGCTTGCTGGTCTTTGCAAACTTCCATAGCCAGAATTTATCGCCCAATTGAAGTGGTTTGGCGGAGGCATGAGCGTTATAGTCCTCTTGTTGTCTCTAGACATAAGTGAGCAAAGAAACAGAAGGAGCGGCAGCACCACTTAGATATTATATGATCACAGACTGCTAGGACAACTTGCAACTGACCCAGTTCCCGGTGTGGGGTGCAGAATTGGAGTCACAGTGAGAAATGTACACATGGAGAAGAAAAAGATTTCGCACTCGCCGGTCCGGGAAACCAAATTGCAACTTTATTCAGGAACCATAACATCAGCAAGCAAGATGTGAACAGCGTTTCAAAGTAGCTTGAGGTCAGGTGAGTGGGCGAGTGGATCACAGGTGTTGGGCGTGTGCAGTAGGGCAACGAATCGTTTCACGTCATAGGCGACACTTCATCCGGCCGGTGTCACTTCATCCGTACATTTCTCTTGTTGTCTCTGTTGAGCCTCGCCCATCTTTTTGTTGACAATTTCTTTGGCTTCTTGGATCCTTCTCTGGTGGTCAGAGACCCATTCTTGGGAGGGTCAATGTCGCATGTCGCCCCATCATCAAGTAGAAAGGGGTATACCCCATAGAACAATGGACTGGGTTGTTATATATCTCCAGTAATTCGGGCAGCAGTCAGGGACACTCTTCTTGTCTTGACTCAGAGGCTGCTCGCAACATGTGGATAAAGACTTGATTGATGCGCTCACAGTAGGGATGGTAAGCAGTAGTCCGAAGTTTCTTACAGGCATGGAATTGACATAACTCTTGGAAGAGTTGGGCCTCGAAGGCCATTCCTCGGTCCATTAGGACAGACTCTGGACAAATAAGGGTTTGCACCCAATTGGGCCACTGTCTCGGCTATGAGATCTTTGACGGATACAATGACAACCCATTTGTAGTAGGGATCCACCATGGTGAGAGCATAAGTATACCTGGACCGGGTAGGAGAGAATTTGATGTGGTCTAGCACGACCAACTGGTTGGGCCTTTCACGCTGGATGGAATGAAGGGGTGCTCTTGCGTCCTTGTGCACATTCTTGGTGACGTTACAGACTGCATATTCACTGCACCGTTTCTCAATGTCACTCCGCATTCTGATCCAATAGAATCTTCGCCTGACAGTAGCTTCGGTCTTATAGACTCCAAAGTGTCCTGACTGGTCATGGTATGCGTTGAGAACCAACGCCACGTCTCTCCGGGGAACCAGAATCTGATGAAGTTGATCACCAGAGACCAGATTCAAAGAATTTCGGTACAACAGTCCTTTGTGCACAAACAGTCGTTTCCTCTGTCGCCACATACGTTTCAACTCGTAGTCACACTGGGCCTGGCGTAGATGGGTTGGCACCTTTTTCGCCAGAAGGTAGTCCAACAGATACCCTATGACTCGACTATTGTCTTGAAGAGTCTTCCAGGTCTATAGGGCTTCCTTAACTTTTTTGGACCTGGGTTCACCATCCATGAGGGCAGTTGCAACATTCTGGTTCACGAACCGCTGATAAAGTGGGGGCATCTCCGTGTCTTCCCACACGTTTTCAACAGGTGGTTCTTCGCCGGGGGTCATCCGAGACAGTACATCGGAATTGATATTTGACTTTCCGCTTCTGTACTTGATGGTGAAACTGTAATTGGCTAGTCTTGATGCCCATCGCTGTTCAATAGCACCCAACTTGGCAGTGTTCAGGTGGGCCAATGGGTTATTGTCCATGTACACAGTAAATAGCGTGGCAGCCAAATAGTCTTTGGATTTTTCAGTCACGGCCCACACCAGGGCGAGAAGTTCCAACTTGAATGAGCTGTAATTGGCATTGTTCTTCTCTGCTCCTTGCAGGTTGTGACTGGTATAGGCAATTACTTGCTCTTTTCCTTCCTGGACTTGGGACAGGAAAGCTCCCAGACCCTCGAAACTGGCATCAGTATACAGCCGGAAGGGCTGACTGTAGTCTGTATACACTAAGATGGATGGCTTCGTCAGCAGACGTTTAAGAGCTCAGAACACAAAAGCAGTCTCTTGCTCTTTGGCCCATTCAATAGGTAGTCTTCCATTGTAGTTCTTCTTCGCCGTACCCCGTAAGAGAGCTGTGAGGGGTTCTGCAATCTGAGCAAAGTGGGGAATGAAGCGGCAGTAGTAGCCAGAAATTCCAGAAGGCTTCTGACATCTTTCACCGTGTGCAGGGTAGGCCAGTTCTTGACAGTTTACATCTTTTCAGGTTTGGGCTGGACCCCTTATGCACTGACAACATGACCCAAGTAATGGACCTTAAGGCTTGAGCAGGTGACACTTGGATGGTTAAATCTTTAATCCATGCTTGATTAAGACTTGGAAGACGTCTGACAGATGACTGAGGTGTTCCTGGTAGGACTTGGAATACACAATGATATCGTCCAGGTACAATAGGACACTGAAAATTCAGATGGCCCAGGCACCTTTCCATCAGACGCTGGAACATAGCAGGGGCATTGCACAGCCCAAACGGCATACTTTTAAACTCGAACAGTCCCATGGGTGTCACAAAGGCGGTCTTCTCCTGATCCTCCATGGGCACTTGCCAATATCCGCTGGTTAAGTCCAGGGTGGAGAAGTAAGCAGCCGAACCGAGGGCTGTGAGTGACTTCTCGATCCTTGGCAAAGGATAAGTGTCTTTATGTGTGACATTGTTCAGTTTCCTGTAATCAACACAGAAGTGGATGGTTCCGTCTTCTTGACCAGGACAAGTGGCGCCACCCAGGTTCTCTGACTTTCTTGAATAACGTCTGCCTCTTTCATGTCAGCCAGCATTTTCTTTACAGTCTGATACATGCCTGGTGCATGTCTTTCCTTGATATTCAGTGCTGGATCATTGAAGTATGCCCAAATACTTTGTGGGGTGCTTGCTGAAAGCCTCATGGTACCTTTTGGTGACATTGATGATTCCATTGACTTGGTCCCTTGCGGTAGTGTCGTCTCCAACCTGGAGTTGCGTTCACCAGGGCCCTGGAAGGCTCACACCGGATCCTTCGGCCACTTGAGCTGCACGCTGTCGAGCCACCATGTCCTTCGATTCTAGGAGGTACAGCTCTGCTACAGGAGTGTATTTAGACAAGACAGTAGCAGAATCAGACAGGTTTGCTAACCGCACCAGGACTCTCCCATTGGAGACAGTGACAAGGCTTCTCGCAGATCAAACATGATCTTCCAATTGCATAGGTTCCAGCAGGGCGTGATTGTCCCTATTCTTGAGTCTTGGACGTGCACGACATCAGATGATGGTCTCCGTGTTGGGTTGTAAGGTCACTGACTGACCTGATGTCTTGAACTCATACTCTGCAGATTTCACCTTGCTTGTTGGCAAACTTCTGCTCCACCTGTAGAACTTTCAAGAGGTGCTGCGCAGCTGACTTGCAGGGGACAGATGGGGAGGAGAGGCATGCAATGCATCTAATATTTCAGCAAAACAATTATTCATAATGTTCATTCCCAATATAAACTCGGCAGACCCCTTATCTTTCACATTACTTACAATCACTCCCTGCCCAGTAAGTACATGCTTTCCCAACTGAATAGTTGGCTCCCAGTATCCATGTCTGGAGACTGGTTGACCATTACCCGCGACTACTCGGAAGTTAACATCATCAGGCTCACACAATAAACTATCATCCCAATGCTGATAGAAAACACTTTTAGGTATAGTACTGTAGACACTTGTGACCATGTATCTATCAACGCCTCCAACGATACACCTTCTACAACAATTTTTACATAGGGGCAGGAGGCGACATAAAGTGAGAGTCCTGACATAGGTCGTTCGGGGATTGGACCCGATGACTGTTTCCCTGAGAGCCGGTCCTCGACCTAAGGGGAAATCTGATTAAATCCCAGCACTGCATTTTCCAATGTCCTGACTTATTACAGTAAGTGCAAAAGGGTCTTTGAGTCCCCAAGGGTCTATTGGGCGGAGGATTGCAGTAATTGTATTTGCGGGGAGCAGGGGCAGGTTTTCTAGGCAGGGAAGGTTCATGGTCAGGCAGAGTGGCCGGGTGGCAAACTCCTTCACAGCCTTAGTCAGTAGTTCAATATCCAGCCTAACACTCGGTAAATCTGTGGCGGCGGTGGCTGGCAAAGTAGAGGACACTCGAGCGAGGGCTGGTGACGGTGGTGGTATAGGTCTGGCTACCGCCCCTTATGGCTCTTGAATGGCTGTAAGAGGTGTACAAACTTCCTCTAACTCAGTCCCGGACTCAATCGCTTGGATAGCCAGTCTTTTGAAAGTGGGGAATGACATGTTGGGGTTTTGGACCACTAACATTCTCATCTGGGCTTTGTCCCACTTATGAGCCCCATCAATAAATCTGTCCATTAACACCTTGTTGCTCTGCTCAGGACTTATACCATCTGATTTTTGGACAGTCTCTAGGGCATTCTGTAGGGCTACATCATATGCTGTCAAGGTCTCACCTGGCTTTTGTCACCGTTCATACAGCCGGAGACGTACTTCTGATTCGGAGAATGGGACTCAAATACCTGGTACAGTCCTTCAAAGAGCTACTCTACAGTCGCCTTCTCGGAGGCAGGCCAGATGCGTACTTCCTCTGACGCTGATCCCTGTAGTTGTCCTGTGAAAAATTGCACCTGTTGGTTAGGAGGGAAAGAGTAAAAGACAAACAAACTCTGGATCCTCTCTTTGAAATCCCTCAAGGTGAAGGGGTCTCCATTGTAGGTAGGGAGGACCAGGGTTCCCCATGAATACCGATGCAGATGCTGGAACACCAGGACTGTTGATGTTGATTGCAGGCAGGGCGGGCAAGGTCCTGACTGTTGGGACAGGTGATGACCTCGCTGCTGGAGATGAAGGGGCACTGCCGCCTGGTTGATCTGGATGATTGAGTGTGCTGTTGCTTTAAGAGAAATAAGGTGCATTCCCCTTTAAGATGCTTGCTGAAGCACTGCAGCGGCTTTGACTTGACTAATGGGAGTAATGTAATGGATGCTCCCCCTCTATTTTGCAGGCACCCGGTTGTGAATAATCTTGCGACCAGACTTGCGGGAACTATACTGCGGGTTTATACTGGGTATAGACTTGCGGGTTTATACTGACAGCTGCTGGCACCGGAGACTTAATACTGACAATCGTTGGTGTTTGCACAATCTGCGCTGCAGCGGGTGCTTGACAGATAGCAGAGATGAGCGCAGCAGCCAGAGCTTTCAATATGGCAGCGCCCAGGGAACTTCCAGTTTTGGTCCGGTCAGCTAAATCTTCCCCTGTGCAAGGCAGGGCAGCTCTTTGGTTCCTCCTCACTGTACTCAAGAGGTCTCACCGCTGGGGACTGACGGGGCAGAGCTGCAGACTCTCTGCTTTTCACAATGGCAAATAACAGTCCTTTATTCTCCTCCCCCTGTATTTCACAAGCGCCTTGGGTAAAACACTTTCTGCTGACACTTTCAGCAGTCCCGTACACTTTCTGGTGCAAATTTCATTCACATCGGCATGCGATTTTCTGACAATACTGGACACAGTTCAGACTGGGGGAGGACGGAAAAAGTTGTGGTAGAGGGTGTGATGCGGGGCAGATGGAATTACCCTAGGGGCAGATGGCATTAACCCCTTGTATTCGTGATGCCAGGGTGTGGTTTATCCTCAATACCACCCGAAGGTATACCACTGGATCCTGGGCTAGGCACGGGGTCAGTAATGACTCCGACGCCAAATTACGGACAACAGTAGCTTTACTGAGTGACAGATGTTACAGTTTCTACAGTTCAACCAGGCCAACGGAGGTGACCATTGACTTTAGAGATCTTAAAGGGGTATTCCAGGCCAAAACTTTTTTTTATATATCAACTGGCTCCGGAAAGATTTGTAAATTACTTCTATTGTATTACTTCAGATTTGTAAATTACTTCTATTAAAAAATCTTAATCCTTCCAATAGTTATTAGCTTCTGAAGTTGAGTTGCTGTTTTCTGTCTAACTGCTTTCTGATGACTCACGTCCCGGGAGCTGTCCAGCTCCTATGGGGATATTCTCCCATCATGCACAGCTCCCGGGACGTGACATCATCATTGAGCCGTTAGACAGAAAACTTCAGAAGCTAATAACTGTTGGAAGGATTAGGATTTTTAAATAGAAGTAATTTAAAAATCTGTTTAACTTTCCGGAGCCAGTTGATATATTAAAAAAGGTTTTGCCTGGAATACTCCTTTAAGGGCTTGCTGGGACTTGCAGTGGTTTTGGACAATTTAGTTCAGGCCACGTTGACTTGACAGTGACTTGACTGGGGACAGACTAAGCTGTGACTTTAGCTTACTTGTAGCTTGTGGCTGCAAACTTGACTTGAGGCCTCCTATGACTCCAGGCTCGACTGTACCTCAGCAAAGACTCAAGAACTAAGAGAGAGAAGAGACTCCTCCCAGGGCTTTTATGGGGAAGACTCTGGTTGGGTCCCATTGGTCACTCTTAAGTCACCTGGTCACTGATACCTCCTGTGTAACAATTACATGACTACTCACAGGACCACTGGTGATCACATGTTAACCTTTCTTAACCCCTTAAAGGGGTAGTCCAGTGGTGAAAAACTTATCCCCTATCCTAAGGATAGGGGATAAGTTTGAGATCGCGGGGGGTCCGACCGCTGGGGCCCCCTGCGATCTCTCTGTACGGGGCCCCGGCTCTCCGCCGAGATAGCGGGTGTCGACCCCCGCACGAGGCGGCGGCCGACACGCCCCCTCAATACATCTCTATGGCAGAGCCGGAGATTGCCGAAGGCAGCGCTTCGGCTCTGCCATAGAGTTGTATTGAGGGGGCGTGTCGGCCGCCGCCTCGTGCGGAGGTCGACACGCCCCCTTCCAGCGGGCTGTCGGGGCTCCGTACAGGAGATCGCGGGGGGCCCCAGGGGTCGGACCCCCCGCGATCTGCAACTTATCCCCTATCCTTAGGATAGGGGATAAGTTGCTCACCACTGAATCACCACTGGACTACTCCTTTAAGGATGCAGGGTTTTTCCGTTTTTGCATTTAAATTTTTTCCTCATCACCTTCTAAAAATCATAACGCTTTAAATTTTGCACATAAAATTCCATATGATGGATTATTTTTTTGCGTCACCAATTCTACTTTGCAGTGACATTAGTCATTTTACCAAAAAATCCACGGCGAAACGGAAAAAAAATTCATTGTGCGACAAAATTTAAGAAAAAATGTCATTTTGTAACTTTTGGGGGGCTTCCGTTTCTACGCAGTGCATTTTTCGGTAAAAATAACACCTTATCTTTATTATGTAGGTCCATACAGTTAAAATGATACCCTACTTATATAGGTTGGTTATTGTCGTACTTAGGAAAAAAATCATAACGACATGCAGGAAAATTTATATGTTAAAAATTCTCATCTTCTAATCCCTATAACTTTTTATTTTTCCGCGTAAGGGCCGGTATGAGCACTGATTTTTTGCGCTGTGTTCTGAAGTTTTTATTGGTACCATTTTTGTATTGATCGGGCTTTTTATAAATTTTTTCATGATATAAAAAGTGACCAAAAATTCACTATTTTGGACTTTGGAATTTTTTTGCACGTACGCCATTGACCGTGCGGTTTAATTAACAATATTTTTTTATAGTTCGGACATTTACGCATGCTGCGATACCACATATGTTTATTTTTATTTTTATTTACACAGTTTTTTTTATGAGAAAAGGGGGGGATTCAAACTTTTATTAGGGAAGGGGTTAAATTACCTTTTGTTAACTTTTTTTTCCACTTTTTTTTTGCAGTGTTATAGCTCCCATACGGGGCTATAACACTGCACACACTGATCTCTTACCCTAATCCCTGCAAAGCCATAGATTTGCATGGATCAGCGAGATAGGGGCTCGATTGCTCAAGCCTGTAGCTCAGTGAAAATATTCATAGGCCCCTATTAATCAATAGTGGCCAAATGAGTGTCATTTTGACCTCTGCTTAGGTAATATATGTTGGGGCTACACTTTTGCTGTACAAAATAGTGCGGGAGGCTATGCTTTTCAATAGAGAAAACCCAGTAGAAGCATAAACTGCACCATATTCCATTTACAGTGGTAGCATATGGGTGACAGATGTGACTGTCTGCCGTGTACCATATTAGTTGAATTGTGTACATTGGGGAATCTCCTGGGGGGAGATTTATCAAAACCTGTCCAAAGGAAAAGATCACTTCTTAAATTTTTGACAAGGCCTCTGAAAAATGAAAGAAGTGATCTGATTGGTTGCTATGGGCAACTCAGTAACTTTTCCTCTGGACATTTTACCCCTCACAGTTGATCATAGAAGATCTAGAAGGGTAGAAATGTCATGAAGTAAAATGTTAAACCAGTGTTGTCTTATTGCAGTTCCATGCTGGAATTCAGTGAGCACTATAGAATGACCCAATTCTTCATTGGTAGGCACTTTATTTTCTTACACCTGTTGCAATGGGACTGAATGAAGCACCTAAAATGAATTAAGTGGTGTCTCCCAATACTTGCACAGGACAAGACATAGCAGTACAGAGTACTCGTTTAAGCTTTAGTTTGCTTAAATATAAACATCTGTAGGGAGAGCTGAAGAGCACCCTTCTCCAGGTAAAAGGGCTGCCGATATGGCGCCTCAGGATAGTAGTTTTCTTTTTGAATATCGATGAAGACCAATCGAGGCCAACGCAAAGTATTCCAGTAAAATATTTATTTAATTAGTGTAAGTAACAGACAACGTGTTTCACAAGGATACTCCTTGCCGTCATGAGACGTTGTCTGTTACTTATACTAACAAAATAAATATTTTACTGCAATACTTCGTGTTGGCCTCGATTGGTCTTCATTGATATTCAAAAGGACAACTACTATCCTGAGGTGTCGTATCAGCAGTCCTTTTACCCGGGGAGGGGTGCTCTTCAGCTCTCCCTCCAGATGTTTACATTGCTGTCACCGCCATCATAGATGACCAATTCTACAGTTGGGCAGCCACAGGAATACTTTGGAGCAGTGTGATGGCTCCTACATGCACTTAACAGTATTGTGCCTGCTGCGCAACCTAAATAGGTGAATGGATCCTGATCATCTTCACCCTCTCTCCCCTTCTTTCACTTTACTTGTGACACTGGTGACGTCACATATTGGCGCCTATATCTGTTGTTGTTTTTTATTTGCTTAAAGGGGTACTCTGCCTCTAGACATCTTATCCCCTATCTAAAGGATAGGGGAAAAGATGTCTGATTGCGGGGGGTTCGGCTGCTTGGACTCCTGCGATTTCTGGCCCAGCACATCAGTAATCCACATACACAGAGCGAACTCCACTCCATGCCAGATTAGTGTCCACAGCCATCACATCCCCTCCATATGTCTCCCACAGACATTTATGGAGGGTGCTTGACGATCAAGGCCACCCACAGCCTAGCACTGCAAGCATTCCCCTTTGGATAGGAGAAAAGATGTTTAGGGGGGGGGAGTAACCTTTTAAGTTCCAAACCTTGAGGTACAGTGGCAGGCTCAGGTCATGCACATAAGGTTATTAGATCTTGAAAATGGGGAGAGCAGAGCAGTAAACTAAAACAGTCACCCTTTAAAGGGGTACTCCGGTTGAAAACTTTTTTTTATTTAAATCAACTGGTGCCAGAAAGTTAAACAGATTTGTAAATTACTTAAATTTAAAAAAAATCTTAATCCTCCCAGTACTTATTAGCTGCATACTACAGAGGAAATGGTTTTCTTTTTGGAACACAGAGCTCTCTCCTGACATCACGACCACAGTGCTCTCTGCTGACATCTCTGTCCATTTTAGGAACTGTCCAGAGCAGCATATGTTTTCTATGGGGATTTTCTCCTACTCTGGACAGTTCCTAAAATTGACAGAGATGTCAACAGAGAGCACTGTGCTCAGGATGTCAGCAGAGAGCTCTGTGTTCCAAAAAAAAATTTACTCTGTAGTATTCAGCAGCTAATAAGTACTGGAAGGATTAAGATTTTTTTAATAGAAGTCATTTACAAATCTGCTTAACTTCCTGGCACCAGTTCATTTAAAAAAAAAAAAAATTCCACCGGAGTACCCCTTTATCAGATAGACCTCTGTTTCATCAGATAGAGTATCTATGCACTACAAATGTCCATTACTTATTAGCTGCTGACTACTACATAGGAAATTATTTTCTTTTTGGAACACAGAGCTCTCTGCTGACATCACGACCACAGTGCTCTCTGCTGACATCTCTGTCCATTTTAGGAACTGTCCAGAGCGGCATATGTTTTCTATGGGGATTTTCTCCTACTCTGGACAGTTCCTAAAATGGACAGATATGTCAGCAGAGAGCACTGTGCTCGTGATATCATCAGAGAGCACTGTGTTCTTAAAAGAAAATAATTTTCTCTGTAGTATTCAGCAGCTAATAAGTACTGGAAGGATTTTTTAATAGAAGTAATTTACAAATCTGTTTTAACTTTCTGGCACCACAAAAAAAAAAAGTTTTCCACCGGAGTACCCCTTTATCAGATAGACCTCTGTTTCATCAGACAGAGTATATATGCACTACAAATGTCATATCTATGAATGTGTTGCTTGTAAGAAACATCCTACGTAAAAGATAAATATATTTTCCAGCCAAAATATATGAGCCGGAGAATGCCATCAAAATAAATATTTATTGCAGCAAGAATGTAAATGAAAATGCTGTTCAGAGTCAGAGGCCTTCCATTTGGTTTTCTTCCTTATGTATTAGATGCTAAGTAAACACATTGTTTACTCTGTGCACTATTCAACTTGTCTGAATATTCCATTTTCCACTAAATCATAGCATATATCCGTCTCTCCTTCCTCTACTCATCTTTTTCATCTCCCATTGTCTTTTCAAGCACTTTTCACGCACATTTAACAGCATTAGAATACACTGCACAGAGATATTTTACTGCCGGCCTTGTGTATTTTTCACATGATGCATCCTGGCTGAACATAGGCCATTAACACTCATGACCGTGACGGGGTGTCTCCGAAAATCGCAATGGTATTACTTTATTTAGCCCAGACCAAGCTGTACCGGCTGCAATGCCGAACTTAGTCAGGTGGATGAGGTATTATAAGGTTAGCTTAAGGGCTTTATGCAGTAACTTTATTTTTTACATTACATATGTATATTCCTTCATTTTCCTGTTTTAACATGCATACAATGGTCCCGATTTATCAAACTGTGTGAGAGATTTTCCCACAGCGACCAATCACAGCTCAGCTTCCACTTTACTAGAGGTTGTTAAGATTGGAAAGCTAAGCAGTGATTGGTTGCTTTGGGCAAAAAAAAATTTTTGCTTTTCTTTCACACATTTTGATAAATCAGGGCCAATAGTTCCCCAGCGTGCAGAGAGTTAACTTTTGCTAAAATAGTCTTGCATTACATTTGCAAACTGTACCAGGGACAGAATATAGTCACAGCAAAGCTCCTAGCCAATAAATGCAAAAGTTGTCTATATAGCACAGAGACTTACCTTCTACAAATAAGCCACACATTTTATTAGTCCTGTGTGCAAGCAAAATCCAGCCTTTTGCATAGTAAAAGTCCCGCTACAAGGATTCATTCGTTTTTTTATTTTATTATTATGATGCCTTACATTAAAGGTGACAGAAAAGCTGACAGTCTTGGTGCATATGTTAAAGGGGTGCTCCGCTGCTCAGCGTTTGGAACAAACTGTGTCGAACGCTGGAGCCAGCGCTGGGAGCTTGTGACGTCATAACCCAGCCCCCTCATGATGTCACGCCCGTGCCCTCAATGCAAGTCTATGGGAAGGGGCGTGACGGCTGTCACGCCCCCTCCCATAGACTTGCATTGAGGGGTGGGGCGTGTTGTCATGAGGGGGTGGGGCTATGATGTCACGAGCTTCCGGCGCCGTCTCCAAAGTTCGGAAAAGTTTGTTCCAAACGTTGAGCAGCGGAGTACCCCTTTAATAATGTAATACTCTGAATAACTGTAAGATGTTGCAAGCACATCAATTTTCTGTATTGCATATGAACCAGATGTGTGTTGTTCCTTTTTGGAAAACGTTGATGCCTCCTAAGATAATCAGTACTGATATCGATGTCTCCTAAGAGGAATAATGAGGAGCAAGAGGCCCTGTTTACCATAGTGACTTACTAGTTCTTCCAACTGTTGGATCAGTGTTCCTCAACCGGTGGGTCTCTAGCTGTTGTAGTTTTGTAACATCTGGAAAACCACAGGTTAAGGAACACTGGGTTAGGTCGAATTGAGGGTTTTTGTTGTAAAGATATTTAATAAGTTCCCATGCAAATCACAGAAAATGGGATCAAACTTACAATCACAGAAAAAGGCCAACAATAGCAAAACAAGGACAGGTCCAAATACCAATTCCCATCGGTTTGGTCATCCTGTAGGGCCAAAAATTGCCCATTGCGCATCCAGCTTAATTTATGATCTATAGCAGTCATATTTATGGCTGTAGATTTTACATGTGAGCAGAAAACGATAAAGACAAAATGTAAATGTAAAGCCACAATTTTCCAAAACTAAATTACAGTATTATTATACCTGCAGGTTTACAATGTCCACTACACTATGAGCATCAATGGAAAAATACAAGAAGGATCAATGGAAATTGATGCTGGGAACAATCTAGAGACATTCAAGACTGGAGCCGGTAATGATGAAGCTGTAGAGGTGCATGATTTCCAGATTGTGAGTACTGCTATTTCTCTTATCTCTAACAGTCCTGGTCATAAGACAGTGTAAAGTAAGCTTTTTGATAAATCCTAAAGTGACAAGTGACAGCTGGCCTTATACCTCCAGATCCCATCAGTCAATCCACCGCTTAAGAATGAGGATAAAATTATATCCATAAAATATACAACCGAAATTTAGTTTAAACCTAATTTGTCACAGATGTTAAGGTGATACTTGTGGTAAGAGTTTTCAAGCAGCAGTCAATGTTTTATGATTCTCAGGAAGTAAAACCTTTTTATTATTCTTTTCAGGCTTATTGCCTATATTGCTTTATCCTGAAAAATGATTAAGAGCAATTAGGTGCCAGATTGTTGTAAGTTTTGGCCCAAATTTATCTGTCTGAGACAATAAGTTTGTCTGTCTGAGACCAAAATGTTTTGAGTTATGGTTCAATGGTAATGTATGAACCAAAGCTAATTTTACAAGAGCAATAAAAGCTGAGTTGTGATTGGTTGTTATTTGTCTGAGACAAAAATAGGACACACTTTTGTCTCCGATAGAATGGTAAATCTTGGTTTGTGTGTCTTGTACTTCCGTACACAATCTTGTTAACAAACTATGGTATATGAGGCTCTTAAAGGGGTTGGCGTGACGTTACGCCCGGCCCCTTCGTGACGTCTCGCCCGCCCCCTCTACCAAAGTCTATGGGAAGGGGGCGTGACAGCGGTCGCGCCCCCTTCCCATAGACTTTTGTTGAGGGGGCGGACGAGACGTCACGAAGGGGCCGGGCGTGAAGTCACGCCCGGCGTCTGCGAACACGGAAGCCCGCACACAGCGTTCGGAGTAATGAACTTCCGGACGCTGTGAGCGGAGCTCCGAACTGCAGGGCAGCGCACAACCCCTTTAAAGGAAATCTGTTTGGTGTTCCATACTGTCCAAACTATAAGCAGCAAGAAACAGGAACTGACTTATTACAACAAGCTATGATTTACTCAGAGTTCTTAGACCAGCTGGGAACATAATTCCGAGTCACCTACCTAGTAAGCTTGATCAATAAATCTCTCCCTATACACAAATAAGGAGAATACACAGAAGGACAAGACTAACAATCAAGCTTAATGGGGCCAAGAGCAGCCATCTGGGACCACCCATATGACTAGTCAATCCATTCCAGGCTGAATAAAAACAGACTCGGAAACACTGCCACATAGACTGAAAAAAAGCTGTAGCATGGAAAACACTAATTATGTCTACCTATGGGAAATACCTACCCTGATCCCCACAGCTGCTGCTATGATGCTCATGGCCCTTGCTCATCACCTGATCTTCCTGGTTCCAGCGATGCATCATCCTCACATGAAACGTCCGCTTAGGAGCCGTTCACACGGCAATTGTGCTCCAGTAGAGGGTCGGTTGTTGAGTGGAGAAAAAATAGTGTATGTCCTATTTTTCCTCTCAACTCCTGTTGACACCTGACAGACCCCATTCAAGTCAATAGGATCCATCGGGAACGGGTCAGAGCACAACAGCCGTGGGACCTTAGCCACTCATTTACTTGCCGCTAGTGATTGGCTGAGCATGGCAATTCCTACTGGGACAACACACCATCAGCAACCAGGGAGAAGCAGTGATGAGCAGTGCCTGGGAGCATCATAGCAGTATCTGCAGGGGATCGGGGTAGGTTTCACTCCTTAGTTATTTTTGTTACCACCCCAAGCCATATAAAAAACTTTTTTTTAAACCTCTTTATATAGAGTTAGGTCTATTTATTAACTATGTGTCCCTTTAGGTCACTTCTATAAACAGAAGTGACATTATTGGTTCACTGTCCCTGTCACCTACTTCCATTGCATGTCAGTACCGGGAGACAGTATAAATGGTTTCAGCACCAATCCGGCACTATGTTAGGAAGCTTTGAATGTGTTAATGGTATGCTACACTCTGAAAGAACTTGGGTATGGTACAAGCTAAAAAACTGATAATTCACTTGTATCAGCCATGAGGGAGGGCCTAGAGCTTCTGTGTGATTTATGAGCCCCGGGATTAAACTTCCACTTCAATTACACATCACAAACAAGATGCACTTGGAGCTATATTTGTGAGATGTCAGCTAAAATGGAATTATATTTTTCTGATGACAACCAGAAGCACTCAGCATCCCATTTTTGCTTCTGTTGCTATTTATCAAGTGTGAATATAAAATCCAGTTTATACTTGTGTTGTTTAGGCTACAGGATATGCCCTTATGGCTATAGCAAATGCGGGAGGAACTACAGCATAAATATGGGATTACCAAGCAGCACATCATTGTAGTGTCCATCTTTTTAAATAGGTTAGGGCTGACTATTCCTCTGCATTCTTTGCTGGGCTGTCACTTCAATGTATGAGATGAAAACACATATAAAGATGTGACATTTGTAATTCTAAACATCCTGAAATATAGAATATTTTCATTTTTTTATCATGCTGGTCATAAGCATAAATGGCATTTATTGGCACAATAATAATAATCCACAAATTCAAATAAATACATTTCTGACTGAAGAAGTGGCAGATTTGGAATTGCATACACAGATGATTCTAAACCTGTAACAATGTTTATTAGGGAATACTTATCTATTTCAAATGTTTTTAGTCCAAAGAGTACCTGTCACCAAAATAAGCTTTTGATATGACTGCTCAGACCCCAACTGACCACTTTAAGTAGCAGAGAGAGAGGTGCACTGCCATGCTCTTCTCTCTTCAATCTGTGTCTATGTGACCATAGAGATACCATAGAATTGCATTATGCAACTTTTATTTAAGAGCCAAGGTACATGTTCTCAGTTCAACCAAGTGCAAGTAAAAAGTGCAAGTATTCACACAAAAAAAAAACATGCACGAGGATGTGGTCCATCGCAAGTCCTTCTCCTAAAGGAGAGAGGCCACCAATAAACCAAATTCTTCGCCTCCAGGCAAAAAGGCTACTGCAAGGCACCAGGTACAATGTCCCCTTATGCCGAAGCTACTCAGGGACCAAAGTGCTCCTGGCAAACAATTGGGAAAAAAACAAGTTGCCACCAAGGAGCCAGTAAAACCGGCTTGGCATCCCTGCCAAAGCAAAGGTGCACGGATAATGGCAGGGAAGTTAGTAACCTAATGGCCACACACACTTCCCCTAGACCGGCAGGAGGGACAACCAAAAGACCTACCACACCCTGACCAATCCTTGTGACAAAAAGAACACAAAACGTGGACACAGTGAAGAAAAAATATATAAATAAATAAGTAGATGTGCACAGTGTGATACCGGATCTATAAAATTCCACAATTCTAGCCAGAAGGCCCCCATACTAAGGGCGAGTGTCCAGAAGAGTGAGAGAAAAAGTGATTGCTATGTGCCATCTTTCAAGTGGGGCGACGAACTCCCAAATGAATTCCGGCACCATGGTGGGTCACACTCCCAGGGCACATTTGCACCTCGGCTTTTACTCTACCCAGACCTTAGGGCCAGATCCAGTAGGAAAAGGTCTCATAAGGGACAGCTGCTGTTCTCCACAGCCATCCCTGGTACACCTGCCCCGCTGTGTGGTTCCCCATCCTGCCTTGGTGGTCTTCCACACCACCAACTAACAGAAAAAGGTACTACACTTGTGTGTCTCTGTCACATGACACCAAACCTAAGTGTGTACTGCTCATGGTGCGTAAAGGTAATGGATATGGAGTCACACTCAAAATCAAAGTGGAAAACCACACTAAAGGCTGATCCAACTTTGATGTAATGTCCTTAAAACAAGTCAAAATGAGGCTCAGTAGTGTGTGTGTGTGTGTGTGTGTGGCCTCCACGTGCCCGTATGACCTCCCTACAATGCCTGGGCATGTTCCTGATGAGGTGGCGGATGGTCTCCTGAGGGATGTCCTCCCAAATCTGGACTAAAGCATCCCCCAACTCCTGGACAATCTGTGGTGCAACGTGGCGTTGGTGGATGGAGCGAGACATGATGTCGTAGATGTGCTCAATAGGATTCAGGTCAGGGGAACGGGGAGGCCAGTCTATAGCATCAATGCCTTCTTCTTTCAGGAACTGCTAACACATTCCAGCCACATCAGGTCTAGCATTGTCTAGCATTAGGAGGAACCCAGGGCCAACCGTACCAGCATATGGTCTCACAAGGGGTCTGAGGATCTCATCTCGGTACCTAATGGCAGTCAGGCTACCTTTGGCAAGCACATGGAGGGCTCTGTGGCCCTCCAAAGAAATGCCACCCCATTACTGACCCACCGCCAAACTGGTCATGCTGGAGGATGTTGCAGCAGAACGTTCTCCATGGCGTCTCCAGACTCTGTCACATCTGTCACGTGCTCAGTGTGAACCTACTTTCATCTGTGAAGAGCACAGGGTGCCAGTGGTGAATTTACCAATCTTGGTATTCTCTGGAAAATGCCAAACGTCCTGCACAGTGTTGGGCTGTAAGCAAAACCCCCAACTGTGGATGTCGGGCCCTCATACCACCCTCATGGAGTCTGTTTCTGACCAGTTGAGTGGACACATGCACATTTGTGGCCTGCTGGAGGTCATTTTGCAAGCTCTGGCAGTGCTCCTCCTTGCACAAAAGTGGAGGTAGCGGTCCTGCTGCTGGGTTGTTGCCCTCCTATGGCCTCCGCCACGTCTCCTGATGTACTGACCTGTCTCCTGGTTGTGCCTCCATGCTCTGAACACTACGCTGACAGACACAGCAAACCTTCTTGCCACCGCTCACATTGATGTGCCATCCTGGATGAGCTGCACTACCTGAGCCACTTGTGTGGGTTATAGACTCTGTCTCATGGTACCACTAGAGTGAAAGCACCGCCAGCATTGAAAAGTGACCAAAACATCAGCCAGGAAGCATAGGAACTGAGAAGTGGTCTGGGGTGGTGTCTTGCTAATTGCTTATAATGTCTACCTGTTGTCTGTTCCATTTGCACAACAGCATGTGAAATTGATTGTCAATCAGTGTTGCTTCCTGAGTGGAAAGTGTAAATTAAATAACAAATATGAAAATTATCTCCTTTTCCCATTTTACAAAAAAAAATTAAATAAAAAAAATAAACATTTGTTATTGCCAGTGAACCAGCCTGACCCACCAAAAATCACAGTTCTTAATGTTTCAGAGGAGAATTTCAGTCTTCAGTCAGCTGACTTGCTGTAAACTACAGAATGACATCATTATCTATTAGATCACTGCTGAAAGCTCTCAGACCCCTCCCAGCTCTATCTGTATACTGCTGGTGCTCTACTTATGGAATCTGAATACAGATTATACAGTTATACCCCTCCCCTGAGGCTGTGTACAAATTATATTTTACCACAATTGGGCAAATCAGAATACATAAATAAAAATGTGTCATTTTAACAGCGATTAGGGAAAAAATTTGTGAAAAATGCTGTAAAAATTTAACATGTGAACACAGCCTATAGATTTCAAATCTTTAGAAAACGCAAATTGTGATTATAGGCTACATCACTTTCGCCGCAATATTTTTCTATAAAATGCACTTTGAATAAGGAGCAGCATCAAAACTGCATATAATGTGAACTGACCTTCGCCCACTTATGAATCTAATATGGTGGCCCAATACGGAAGTTGTTACCCCATACCCTTTCTGCCCTGTCAGGCAGCCTCCCTGCAGTGTCCCCTGGGCCCCCTTACACCCGTTCCCTCATGTACATATGTTTTGCCATTTATTATGCTGTAAAGTGTGTTAAGAAGTGTTATAATTTTAAGAAATGTTCCCATGTGATCTTCAGTTGTCATGTGAGTTATCATGTGATTGGTACCCAGGAGGTATCAGTGACCAGGTGACTTACGGGTGACCAATGGGATCCCACCAGAGTCTCCTCCATAAAAGCCCTGGGAGGAGTCTCTTCTCTCTCTTTCTGCTAAGCTGAGGTCCAGTGCAGTCCAGTCTAGGAGTGTGTCTGGAGTCATAGGAGGCCTCAAGTCAAGTCTGCAGCCACAAGTTACAAGTAAGCCACAGTCACAGCATTGTCAGTCACAAGTCAGTCAAGTCAGTCATCTGTGAAGTCAGCGTGGCCGGCGCTAATTTGTCCCGTTCTACTACAAGTCCCAGCAAGCCCTTAAGGTCTCTGAAGTCACTGGTCCCCTCCGTGGGCCTGGCTACACTGTATAGACTGTACATCTGTCACTCAGTAAAGCTACCATTGTCCATAACTTGGCATAGGAGTCATTATTGCCCCCGTGCCTAGCCCAGGATCCAGCGATATACCTTTGGGTGGTATTGAGGATAAACCATGCCCTGGCATCACGAATACAAGGGGTAATTCCATCTGCCCTGCATCACACCCCATACCACACTTATAAGCTCACCTGGGTAAACTCCAACACCAGCATCCTACTTACATAACCAGGTGCAGTGATCAAACTCTACATCCAAAGCCAGGGTATTCATAGGAAATGTAGGCAGCATTAAATCCATATCAATATGGAGCCAAACTAATCTCTAATAACAGCCTAGTCCTATATTGTGTAGGTAATATATTTAATTTACGCCAAATATTACGCTGTGTAAACCCAGCCTTATAGTAACCTAAGATTTGCTGATGTGTCTCATATTTTAGGGATTCCTTGCCTTCCTGTACTCTAAATTGCTAAATTTGATGGTAAGAACCTGAAGAGATGTGATATTAAATAGTGACAGCAGGAGGTACAGTTTTCACAGGCCTTTACTGTCATGATTTGGCCTTATTTGCAAAACTCATACAGCCTGTGCAAACAATAAATCATGAAGGGGAACCTGAGGCATCAAATACAGTGAAATTCCGTATTTTTACAGGTTTGAGGCACTAGCACAGGCAGGAAGTAATAAAAGGTTGGATGAACAGCATAAATGTTATTTATTACAAAAAACGGCGAGTATGAGCATGTATATTGGATCGGGCAAAAAGGCTCATATTATAAAAGGAGCAAAGGTGACAATGTCAAACAGGCGTCCATTGTAGTCACTCGCTAGCTGAACAGGACACTAACATGCATGTTCAAAGCTATTCTCAGAACTGGTGCTAGACTTTGGGTGGCCCTGGGTAAAATTAAAGTGGGGTCCCAAAAGCTGAAATATTGCCCTAACAAGTCACATTTAGTTTATTTAGGAGGCGGCATGCCAGGGGTGTTTCTAGTTTATTAAAAGATCAGGAGCACAAGACCCAAGGCATATGTCTCCCTAGACACACAATACCGCTATATTGTTCCCAAATATAATCCACTATACATAGACCAATATTCTCACATACAGTGATCATGTGCAGGATTTTGCAGTTACATTCCTCACCACAGCACAATCCACCCCTAATGTAGGGGAACTGTAATGCACCCCTAATGTGGGGGAACTGTACTGCATCCCTAATGTGGGGGAACTGTACTGCACCCCTAATGTGTGGCGACTTATACTTCACCTAATGTGGGGAAATATACTGCACCTAATGTGGGGGAACTATACTGCACCTAATGTGGGGGAACTATACTGCACCTATTGTGGGGGAACTATACTGCTAACCTAATGTGGAGGAAATATACTGCACCTAATGTGGGGGAACTATACTGCCCCTAATGTGGGGGAACTATACTGCCCCTAATGTGGGGGAACTGCCGGGGGGGGGGGGGAATCCTAATGAAATGCTCCATCTTCAAGGCAGCCTTAATCTGGCCCTGCTATTACTGTGCTCTGCCTTGAAGGGATGAGGTTCTACATCAGCTGTAAAGTGTGTGAAACACTATTCTATGCCATGTAAGAATGATACAATCAGCTGACTGTACACAATCTGTGTTATGCCTTGTAGGAATGAGGTTCATTCTGTAAGTTATCTATGTTATTCTTTAGTGGAATGAGTTATGGAATGAACTATGGACAGTGGCCCTAGAGTTAAAGGGGTGGGGGGTGTATTGCGGAGGCCACTGCTGCGATAAGTGCCACTCTAGGCCTGGGCCTTGTTGGCCTAGTAACAAATATGACACTGCATGTCACATACATAAAGCTGGGGAAAGGGGGACTGTGGTCTCCTGTTGGGCTTATACAAGTTAATACACAGATATGCACTAAGGTTCAATATCTGTAGTTATGTTTCTTCTAAGAGTCAGCTTTTCTTATTAATTATATTGTCATACATCTATTTTTCATTGTTTAGAAAACATTTTAGGCAAATTTCCAATTCCAAATGAGTCAGAATTCTGGCTTAATTTAATCCAAAACTGGCATAATCACATTTATTACATTTAACAGCTCACACACATTAATTTGGTAAAGCCAAAATTATGACACAAAATACATATGGCACCATATTTATCACACAGCATTTGGCCCATTCTTAAGCATGCCTTGCATTTTAAATAAATACATGGTTGATACAACTATCTCTTCAGAATCCCCACATACACATGCACAATTGACTAAGTGTGGTGAGGTGTGTGATGGAAGGGCAAATGTTATTACCCTTAGGGCAGATGTTATTAACCCTTAACATTTGTGATGCCAGGGCATGGTTATCCTCTACACCGCTGGCCGCTGGTTCCTGGGCCATGTGCGGAGCAAATAATGACTCCGATGTAAGGTTACGGAATAACGGAAGCTTTACTGAGGCAGACAGATGGTATAGTCTTTAAAGCTCAGTTAGGGCCAAGGAGATGACCAGTGACTTTAGGAGACTTTCAGGCCCACTGGGACTTGTAGTGGACTTGGACTCAATTATGCAGTCCCATGCTGACTTTAGACTTGACAGACTTGACTATTCTGACTAGACTTCTCCCCTGAATTTAGGCTCACCTGGCTTTGACGTTCACCTGAAGGGGGTTCACCGATGATGGAAGCGTGGCTGGGTGGTTAGGCCTTGGTTTCCCTTAGGAACACAAGACACTCTCAGGTCTTGACTGTACTGTAACTCAGCATGCACTCTCCTCAGAACTGAACTAGCTAGCTCCTCCCTGCTATATAAGGGAACAATTTGGAGGGGTCCCATAGGCCACCCATAAGTCAACTGGTCACTGGCACCTTCCTTGGTTACACAGACTTAGTAACAACACCTAAAGGCATAAACACTTATTTACCACATTACTATAATATATTAAACTCTATACATAACATAAGAGGGTGATGAGAGTCCTGAGGAGTGTGGGGCCAGGGGACTGGGACTGAGTCCACCTGAAAGAACCAAACAGTGTACAGAAGGGCCACTTCTGTACTGGGCAACCACATAAGCATATATGTTTACTGAATGGGACAGGGGAATAAAGGGCTTCCAGAAACCTCTGTTGGCTCGTGGGATAATCATGAGGCCCCCATACATACTTGATACATATTCAAGCTGATGAAATTGGTTGTTTCAGCTGACATTACTCTAACATACAATGCCAACATTGGGCTGGGTTCACATACAGTGGTAGTGTGCCATGTGGCCAATTACTGCATCACAAAAGCACGTGTATTTTACCACAGTTTTGCAATGAAGTTATTGGCTACATAGCATTCACAGAAATGCCACTTTGAAAACCACATTTTATATTAAAAAAAAATGATGTAACAAAAAACACACACCACATAACTATGGCAATTCTCTGTAATAGCATGCCATTTGGCTGCACAGTCAATTACAGTAGGTATGTGTGAACCCCGCCTTCCTAGTTAAATATTAGAACGTTTTAGTCCCCCTGCCCCTATACTATACAGTTTTGAAGTCATATGCAAGATCTAAAAAATAAGGTACCTTGTCATGTGCATAAAATCCAATAAGGTTAGACCTATCTTTTCCTAGGCATAACGATGTGAATCAGAACTCACCTCCTGTAGTGCAATGCATCATGGTCTAGGGACATGAAAAAATTATAAAGATGCCAAAGATACTTTTTTCCTGCTCCAGTTTAAATTCAGGATTCACATAAGCAGGCTTACTTGTGCTAAAAGTTGTGGTAGCAGGGTGTGTGGTGCACGGCAGATGTTGTTACCCTAGGTTCAGATGGCATTATCCCCTTGTATTCATGATGCCAGGGTGTGGTATAGCCTATAACCACCTGAAGGTATACCGCTGGATCCTGGGCTAGGCACAGGGGCAATAAAGACTTCGACGCCAAGTTACAGACAACGGTAGCTTTACTGAGGGTAGACAATTGGTCATGTCTATACAATTCAGCCAGGGCCCAAGGAGGTGACCAGTGACGCAGAGACCTTAAGGGCTTGCTGGGACTTGTAGTAGGACTGGACAATTGAGTGCAGACCACGCTGACTTGACAGATGACAGGGACTGACTTGACTCGACTCATGAAGCTGTGACTTTAGCTTACTTGACTTGATGGTGGCTGCAGGACTTGGCTTTGAGGTCTCCAACACTCTGGACACACACACTGGGCACTACTGCTCTGGACCTCAGCTTAGTAGAAGATCAGAGCTCAAAAGAGAGAAAAGCTAGCTCCACCCAGGGCTTATATGGGGGAGACTAGCAGGGAGCCCATAGGTCACTCTTGGGATCACCTGGTCACTGGTACCTCCTGGGTAACCATTACATGGCATATCACATGGTATAACTCTTAAAGCAACCTTACATTTTATAACACTTTACATGGTAAAACATATTTACAATGGGGAAACAAGTGCAAGTGGCCTTGGGGACACTTAAGGAGGCTACCTGACAGGACAGCAGGAGCACGGGGTAACACCTCCCATACTGGGCCACCACAAAAGGGTTCCTAAATGGATGCTCCGTCTTACATTCGCCATCATGCTGCATTATGCATACTGTCTTCACAGTCTGTTTAAGTTTCATTCTTCTAAGTGAGATCTATTGAACATTTCTGTGCAGCACAGAAAGATACACATGCATGCTCAGAAAGTAGGAGTATCTGCTCCGTGCGGGTGTTTGACCACTGTATATAATTTGTGTATATCTTCTAGGGCATTACCGGAATTCGTTTTGCTGGAGGAGAGAAGTGTTACATTAAAGCCCAGGCTAAAGCTCATATTCCAGATGTTGACAGTGTGACAAAGGAAAGCCTTTCGTTTGAGCTGGTAAGAACCAAACAAAAGAAAATGAAAATGTCAGAGTTTAAACCCATTGTGCCCCAGACGCTGAAATATTTATATACACGCCATGTGATTTAAGCATTTGTTGGAAACATTACATGTCAATTGATCTTTCTCAGCCAAGTCAAAAGTATGAACATAACATAAGTGCATTGTTCATTTTTAATAGCACATCAGTCTGGTAGGGTCAGAATTTGCACTCTTCTGTCTGTCTATTCTTTGGTATGTAGTCACGGACAGCAACCATGGAATTTTGTGCATTTATAATGTAAAAACAAAGAACATTTAGGGGGGGGGGGGTTGAAAAATTGATATATCTATACACCAATCTTAAAGTGGTATTCCGGCTTTAGACATTTTATAAGATGTCCGATCGCGGGGGGCCTGCAGCTGCTGTCAATTAATAAGAGTACTTATTGATAAGATCCGCTGTGGGTTTCTCTACCATTCACTTCAAAAGGTCCGTGGACAATCCACAATAGTGGCAGATTTACAGATTGACGTCCCATTGAAGTTAAAGGGATACTCTGCCCCTATACATCTTATCCCCTATCCAAAGGATGGGGGATAAGATGTCTGATCGTGGGGGGCCAGCCACTGGGGACCTCCGTGATCTCCCTGCAGCACCTGCATAATGTGCAGAGCTGCATCTCCAGCCTCGGAAACCTGAAGTTTCCGGGACTGGAGACGTGACGTAACGCCTGGAGACGGAGCTCCGCACATAATGCGGGTGCTGCAGGGAGAGCGCAGGGGGTCCCAGCGGCGGGCCCCCCATGATCAGAAATCTTATCTAAATGTCTAAAGACGGAATACCCCTTTTAGTAAATTGATGCCTCCCCTCATCCTTGTCTGATTTATTTGAGGGCATCTTCTCAGCTGGCATAGATTTTAACTACAAATTACTCCTGCTTGTAGTGAATATGGCGCAGGTAGGCCACATCCCTTTGCATCATGCCACACTCCCCTACTTACCAACTACAGTGCAGAGCTGACAAAAAGCCGCACATTTTTTCACAAACACGTTGTTTACGCTAAATGTTTAGTCTTTTTGTCAGGTCCTTGATATTAGCTGCAGGGAAAAAATGAGTTAATGAAAATGAAGTCCCCCTAGGGTTTTCAATTCCCCCCAGGGGACTTGAATAAGCAATCATTAGAATGCTTATACTGATTAATACGATGTATAATTATTAGATTGCCTATATCGATCAATGCAATGTGTTTGCACTGCATTGATCAGTTTAATCAGTGCTATTCAGGTATAGTCTGCCTGAGGCAGCTGGTAAAACAAGATCTGCCATGGCAGGCTCAGAGGCCCTCAGAAGGCTTTTGAATGGCATGATAACCAATTAACACCATGTGATTGTGCCATGTGGGTGCTGATTAAATCCTTGACAGGTCAATTTCTACATGCTGCGATCATTATTAATCTTGGTGTGTAGAGGGTTAAACTAAAGTCTCATCCCGGTAGTTGCAGGGAGGTGTCAGCTGTAAGATACAGCCAGCACCCGCTGCATAAAGAGAGGAGTCTATATTGTATTCATTGACAGGATAGTTTCCCGTGTACTGTAACTTCTTCCTTTTTGCATTACCTGTGACTGAAACTTGTTGTTATTGGTACTGATTGAAAACTAATAAAACTTTTCAATTTGAAAAAAAAAGAGAGGAGTCAGCTCCTGAGCTACTCTATATTCAATGACTGCCAAGCCACCTGTAATAAGGCATTTAACAGTCATTGAGAGGTTAATGCTTATGTGATCTTACTCATCGTTATGAGATAAAAACTTATTGGCTCATAATGCATATGCGTAATAGACATAATATATATATATATATATATATATATATATATTCTTTATGTATTTTGTGATAACAATAAAGCAAAAAAAATTATGGATTTAGGCTGGACCTTTTCAATATGACATTTTTATGTCTTTGTGAGCTTCAGGGTGGTCCATGCACTCCATTACAGTATATAAGGCAAAGATGTTCACAGCCAAGATCAATGTGTACTCTTTAAGCAATTCTTGTTAGTGATACGATTTAAAGTTGGATTCTATAACTGAGTGGAGGAGTAAAAGTCCCATGTACTATACAGAAGCTTGTACTTTGGGGCCATGTTCACACCCAGTATTTTGGTCAGTATTTTTAACCAAAACCAGGAGTGGGACAAACACAGAAAAAGGTGCAAATATTTTAATTATAATATTTGTATAAAAAAGTAGCTTCAAAAGAAACCCAGTTCCTAGCTGCAACTGACTTTACTGGGGAATGTTCAGAAACAGTGCTATACATGCAGCACAAAACCTGCTTAAAAAAGTACAGCTTTTTCCTGCACCCATTGGGGGAGATTCATCAAAATTTGTGCAGAGGAAAAGTTTACCAGGTGCCCATAGCAACCAATCAGATCGCTTCTTTTATTTTACAGAGGGCATTTCAGAAATAAAAGAAGCTATCTGTTGGTTGCTTTGGGCAGCTGGTCGACTTATCCTCTGCACAAGTTTTGATGAATCTCCCTCACTGACTTCAATGGGGAATTGCAAAATTAGCCCTGAAAATACCACTCTGAAAAAAAGAAGT
Organism: Hyla sarda; assembly: GCF_029499605.1. Lineage (NCBI taxonomy): Eukaryota > Metazoa > Chordata > Amphibia > Anura > Hylidae > Hyla > Hyla sarda. Next base: position 124,676,171 of record NC_079190.1, on the reverse strand, counting down.
AACATCACTTTTTTCTGCACTGCTTTAGCAATTCCCCATTAAATTCAATTGGAGCAAAAAACAGTGCAGTAGAAGTCCCATAGAAATTCTCCATAGGGAGAGAGAATCTTCTATGACAGTTATTGATGATGGTTATACAGCTGCTGTCAAACAATAAGGGTACGTATTGATAAGATCCGCTGTCTGTTTCTCCACCATTCCCTTCAAAAGGTCCGTGGACAATCCACAATAGAGGCAGATTTACAGATTGACCTCCCATTGAAGTTAAAGGGTTACTATGCCCCTATACATCTTATCCCCTATCCAAAGGATAGGGGATAAGATGTCTGATCGCAGGGGTACTGCCGCTGGGTACCTCTGCGATCTCCCTGCTGCACCCGGCATTCGTTTAGAGCATCGGGTGCAGTGCTGGAGGCTCGTGATGTAACGGTCACGCCCCCTCAATGCAAGTCCATGGGAGGGGGCGTGACGGCAGTCATGCACCCTCCCATAGATTTGCATTGAGGGGGCATGGCCATCACATCACAAGCCTCCTCATCGCCAGTCATCTTGCACGGAGCGAAGTTCGCTAGTGCACCGGATGTCTAGGGTGCCGCAGGGAGACTAGGGTGCCTGCGATCAAACATCTTTTGATAGGGGATAAGATGTCCGGGGGCGGAGTACCCCTTCAATGGTAGTGAAACTTGCAGCGGGAAACCAACTGTGAGTTTTGAACATGTGAACATCCCCTTATAGTCGAGGAGATGACCGTTCTATTTGTATGAACTCTTATATACATATAGACTGTGATAGACAGTCACGTAGAGGTGCAGTGATGGAAAATGTGTTCTCACATTTGCTTTAAAGGGCAAAAACAACCTCTGACCTAATGCCCTTGGACCCCCAGTATGACCTAGAATGGAGACGTATTACCACATTTCTCCTGCAGTGCCATTGGCCACTTTCCAGCTGATTGTCAGGAGTTGGAAAAGTCATCTTCCGATTAAAATCCCAATTATTAAGAAAAAAAGGAAAGCCATCTTTATTAATGCTTACTGTTACTATAATGTATTCCAATCTTAGTATTCCTGAGATGACCCTTGGTGATCCAAAAGCTAGGAATTTCAACTATGTTCTGATGCAAGTACCAATAGTCCCATTGGGGTCAGCGGAGGGGTTGGGGCGTTCAGCTGCCAGATCTTCCCTGATGTGGCCCTAAGTCTTTGAAGGGAATCTCTATTTTTTAGATGACTGATATGCAGTAAGTGATTTCTGCAAACTGCACATGACTGTATCAATGGAGATGCATATCAAACACTAGGGGTAAAAAAATACTGACTTACGATTATTACAAGTCAAAGTTTTCCAAATTCCTTTTGCCATCTCTGGAGAGATAGTTCAAGCCTGGCTACATCAAAGCCAATTACATTCATTAAGGCATATTCTTCAGTAATAACATATAGGAGATTCATCTTTCTGCCATTTCAGATAATTTCTCTTGATCTAGACCCCTGGAGTAGAGAGGCGCTTACTTCTTCCTACATCAGATGACGGCTTCTTAGACCATGAACCAGGTGAATTCACAAACAGCAATAATTAATGTAGTCAGGAGCCTGTCTAGTACGCTGTACTGCCGAATCAGTCTATTATATCTAGACAGACCACTGGCTTCCTGATCTTTCAAGGATATTCATATGCACTTGATGTGCTTGTGTAATAAATCATATAAATTGCTGCCTTTAGGTCATATCACTTCTATGCTGGATAAATTATCTCAGAGATGTTTCTGCAGAGACAGCTTTAAGCATTAAAACGAGACGGCATAAGGCATGTTAGTACCCACATAATTGTGTTTATTACCCTTATTTTCTGATTCTCTTACCAGACATGTATGGATTGTACATCATTCATACCCCAGACACGTGTCATGGTTATTTTGTCCTCTGTACAGATCAAAACCAATTACTAGGTGATATTCTCAATCATAATTATGGCTCAAAATCTTTATAAGCTTTTTTTTCTACGAGATTGCTTTTCATAGCTGATGCATACATGAGGAGAGATATATTTAAGATAATTGACGCCACTATGAACATGAATAAAGTGCTCTATAGCAATGTATACAGAAAATATGGAGTTACTGTATTTGGTAGTAGACACTGAAAGCATGCATTAAAGGCCTAGCATTAAAGAAAACGGTCTATTAATACCCTATTCCACTGAAATATTCAAAGCGTAACTGTCATTATAGTCAATTCTTTTATCCATAGATCTTTTCCATACTCATAGAAAAATATTGGGGGAGATTTATCAAAAACTGTCCAGAGGAAAAGTTGCCAAGTTGCCGATAGCAACCAATCAGATTGCATCTGCAAAAGGAAAGAAGCAATCTGATTGGTTGCTATGGGCAACTTAGCAACTTTTCCTCTGGACAGGTTTTGATAAATCTCCCCCATTATCTTTATCCCTTGAATATCTAATCTATATAGTGGATTACACTTTCTCCACCTTTGGATGAGGTATGTTGAGGTCCTTTTGGATGGCAGGCCCCGATAACAAGCCCATTGATTGGCACTCGGTTACTGAGCCTTCTCATGGCTATATTAATCGTGCGGCCCATAACTTCATCATTGTTTACACAGGGCAACCAGTGCGACCATTGACAATTTTATTGGCTGTACAAAAGATGTGATCCACTGCCCCTTGAACACTGGCCTATGAAGGCATTCAATGGACAACTGACTTTGTGTATATAATCCACTTTTTATTAAATGGACACTGTCAGATTCAAGAACTTTTTATATGTTAAATATTTTGGCAAAACATTAACCTTTCTAATAAACTTTTTATAGAATTTTATTTCCTTTTTATAGAAGTCATGGCTTTGTGAAGCACATATATCTTACAGTCATGGCCGTAAATGTTGGCACCCCTGAAATTTTTCACGAAAATGAAGTTTTTCTCACAGAAAAGGATTGCAGTAACATGTTTTGCTATACACGTTTATTCCCTTTGTGTGTATTGGAACTAAACCAAAAAAGGGAGGAAAAAAAGCAAATTGGACATAATGTCACACCAAACTCCAAAAATGTGCTGGACAAAATTATTGGCACCCTTACCTAATATTTGGTTGCACAACCATTGAAAAAAATAACTGAAATTAGTCGCTTCCTATAACCATCAATAAGCTTCTTACACTTCTCAGCCGGAATAATGGACCACTCTTCCTTCGCAAACAGGTCTCTCTTATTGGAAGGGCGCCTTTTCCCAACAGCAATTTTAAGATCTCACCACAGGTGTTCAATGGGATTTAGATCTGGACTCATTGCTGGCCACTTCAGAACTCTCCAGCGCTTTGGTGCCATCCATTTCTGGGTGCAACCAAGATCTCGGCCACAAACCCAGCTTTCTGACACTGGGCTGTACAGTGCGATCCAAAATCCATTGGTAATCCTAAGATCTCATGATGTCTTGCACACATTCAAAGCACCCAGTGCCAGAGGCAGCAAAGCAACCCCAAAACATAATTGAACCATTGAACCTCCACCATATTTCACTGTAGTTACCGTGTTCTTTTCTTTGTAGGCCTCATTCCGTTTTCGGTAAACAGTAGAATGATGTGTTTTACCGAAAAGCTCTATCTTGGTCTCATCTGTCCACAGGATGTTTTCCCAGAAGGATTTTGGCTTACTCAAGTTCATTTTGGCATAATGTAGTCTTGGTTTTTTATGTGTCTGTGTCAGCAGTGGGGTCCTCCTGAGTCTCCTGCCATAGCGTTTTATTTCATTTAAATGTCAACGGATAGTTTGCACTGACACTAATTCTCCCTGAGCCTGCAGGACAACTTGAATATCTTTGGAAATTGTTTGGGGCTGCTTATCCACCATCCCGACTATCCTATGTTGACACCTTTCATCAAATTTTCTTCCATCCACACCCAGGGAGATTAGCTACAGTGCCATGTGTTGCAAACTTCTTGATAATGTTGTGTATTGTGGACAAAAGCAAATCTAGATCTCTGGAGATGGACTTGTAACCTTGAGATTTTTGATATGTTTCCACAATTTTGGTTCTCAAGTCTTCAGACAGTTCTCTTCTACTCTTTTTGTTGTCCATGCTTAATGTGGAACACACAGTCACACAATGCAAAACTAAGTGAACTTCTCTCCTTTTTATCTGCTTTTAGGCATGATTTTATATTGCCCACACCTGTTACTTGCCTCAGGTGAATTTAAAGGAGCATCACATGCTGGAAACAATCTTCATTTTCGACAATTTTGAAATGGTGCCAATAATTTTGTCCAGCCCATTTTTGGAGTTTGGTGTGACATTATGTCCAATTTGCTTTTTTTCCTTCCTTTTTTTGTTTAGTTCCAATACACACAAACGGAATAAACGTGTATAGCAAAACATGTGTTATTGCAATCCTTTTCTGTGAGAAAAACTTAATTTGCTTGAAAAATTTCAGGGGTGCCAACATTTATGGCCATGACAGTGTATATATACACATATATATAGGGGCACAGAGGGCCTACAGCTATACATGGGGTAACAGGGGTCTACAACTATATATAGGGGACACAGAATAGGCCTAAAACTATATATGGGGCAGAGAGTAGGTCTACAACTATAAATGGGGGTATAGGGCGCTTACAACTATATAAGGGGGCAAAGAGGGGGTCTACAGATATATATGGGAGTACAAGGAAGGGTCTACAGCTATATATGGTGACACAGAGGGGGTCCACTGCAATATATAGGGGAATAAAGTGGTCTACAACTATAGATAGGGGACATAGAATCGGTCTGCAACTATATATGGGGGGCACAGGACATCTACAACTATATATGGGGCACAGAGGATGTCTAAAATATATATGGGGGCACAGAAAGGGTCAACTGCTATATATATGGGGCAGAGAGGGGGTCCATAGCTAAATATGGGGGCACAGAAGGGGTTCACAGCTACATGTTGGGGCACAGAACAGTCTACAACTATATACATGCATGGGGGCCTAAACTTATATATGGGGGCAAAAAGCAGGCACTTTCATTATATGGGGGCAATACACATAGGGAGTTCGTAAAGAGGTGGGCATTGTACTGGGAAAAGAAGCCTAAAAGGTTTGTCTTGCTGCTTTGGCACGTTCTGTGAAGGCAAGTCTTAGCAAGGAGTAGTCTTGGGGATGCCCTGGGCCGGATACTTGGGGGAAAAAAAAGGAAAAAGTAAACAGAGAAGAAGTCAGTTGTGATTCACTTAGAGAAGACATCACCTATGAGTCACTAATTGTAATGTTAATAACTTATACAAGCTGCAGAGCACTTGTGTACAGGTGGTATCTACTTCAAAATGGTAAGTATGGTGGAACATTGGTAAATTTCACAGTAACCAGAATAAGGTATATTAGATTAGAGTGTATATTAGAGATTATTTATTTGGCCAGCAGTTAGTGAAGGTGTATGGCCACTTTTAGGATAGTAGTAATGGATTACGTTCTCACCAATGCCTTTCTGTATGTCCAGATACACAGTGCCAGAGCCAATTATAAGAGAACCGTTGTTACTGAAAACACCTGGTTTACTTTTTAATATATTTAAAGGGGTACTCTGCTGCTCGGCGTTTGGAACAAGCTGTTCCAAACGCTGGAGCTGGCGCTGGGAGCTCGTGATGTTATAGCCCCGCCCCTTCATGACATAACATCCCGCCCCCTCAATGCAAGTCTATGGGAGGGGGCATGCCGGCTGTCACGCCCCCTCCCATAGAATGGCATTGAGGGAGTGGGGCATGACGTCATGAGGGGTTGGGGTTATGACGTCACAAGCTCCTGGCTCCAGCGTTCGGAACTGTTTGTTCCAAACGCTGAGCAGCGGAGTACCCCTTTAAGGATATAAGACAACAGTCATGATTAAGCTGCCTATGAAGCCATGCTTCCCCTTTAATGAATTCCATCAAATATTAAAAAAAAAAAAATAAATACATGATTTTCCCCCTCCCGTAAGCAATATCCGCATAGCCCACCAAGGGACTTTATCTTTGTAATAAATGTTTTACGGTCAATTTATATTTGAAAAATATCAACATCAGCTAATTTCAGATGGTGTCATAAACCAAAAGGGATATGAATTATGCACCAATCCCTCAGAAATACCAGTTTATTCAAATGATGGCTGAACGAGGATCATTGCATACAATAAAGAAATCCATCCCCCACCCTCCGGAACATTAAGTTGCACGCAGAAAAGTCATAACAACCTAAACTTCCATCCCTTAAACAGAACGGACTGTGGCAGCATGCACTGCTGTGCTGAGTTATCCAAAGTCATGTTTATGAGAATGCCGTAGTATTGTCACATTTCTAATGAATAGTAGCACCACTTATTCACCAGGGTGTAATACCTTGTCCTACCCAATGATAGCACACAAATTGCTTTTCTATTTTGCTGCATGCATTCCTGCAGTCACCTGAATAATGAAACATAATATCCAATCTTACTGTCATCCTGTATTACTGTATGGTAAACACATAGCAGTTTAATGGATCCGTATGGTCCCTAGAGTAAGTGCAAGTTACAAATCATCTGATGATCAGCCAGACTATAGCAAGAAATGTGTAGTAACCTGGTCCGGGTAATAGAATTCTCAATGTGATCACATAGCGTTGTGTTTATGGTAATTGTTGTCAACAATTTATAAACATTTATAAAGAATTCCATAAAGACATCGGGGGGAATTTGTTAAGACTGGCGTCTCACACGCCAATCTAAATCAATCCCCCACCAGTAAAGGTATGTGCTTGAATTATCAAGAGACACATACTGTACCTGTTAATGAATCCAAGCGCATGGGAGGAAATGTCTGCCAGCCCTGAGCTGGCGGAGAGTGCCATTTAAATTTTCATCCACTAGCAGGTGAAAATTGTAGAAAATTCGGTGCACTGGGAGACCACACCCTCTTTGCAACAAGCCACGCCTCCTGCACTTCAAGTTCCACCACTTGACAAGCTCTGCTCAAACAGGCAAAAAGTCACACATCTTTTTCGTACAGCTGTAGCTTGTGCACCAAATCTGCAACTTTTGCAAAGTTTTTAGGATGATAAATCCTCCCCATAGACTTGATATGGTGGAAGTATAAGACTCTAGAAAATGGTGAGCCCTATAGTAATATACTTTACTGTATAGTGCTGCGGTTGCGTTTCTTTTACGCTCATATTTTTATATAATTTAGGCCTCTATTACACATAGGTATATTTTGTTTTGGGTGTTCCTTTGCTGTTTCTCAGCACATTTTTGGTAAGCATTTTTAGCAGCAACTCTTCTGTTAATTACATCTGATACATACTTTGGTTCACTTTTTTTTTTTAAGTACTATAAAGAGGCCAATAGAAAAACACCTTAAAGGGGTACTCCGCTTTTCAGCGTTTGGAACCAACTGTTCCGAACGCTGGAGCCGGGAGCATGTGACGTCATAGCCACGCCCCCTCATGGTGTCACACCCAACCCCCTCAATGCAAGTCTATGGGAGGGGGCGTGACAGCCAAACGCTTCCAGCGGACTACCCCTTTAAAAAAGGCCATACCTACAGCATGCTATGTTTTGATAAGAAAACCAAAAACGCACATTGTCTAGTTTTTAGTTCAGTTCTAGTTTATACTAGACAGTCTAAGAATGTGCCAATTTTTTAACAATGACCGATATCGTCCTGTGTAATAAGCACAGCAAAAAGGCTACAAATGAGCAAATGCTTTGGAGTATTTTGGTGCATGGTGTCGCATTTAAGCCACGCCCTTTTGTATAAAAAATGTGCCTAATAATGCATGTGCCAGTTTCTGGTGCGAATGACAATAAAATTCCGTCTCACATGCTTTTACCTCTCTCCCCCTTTGACTCAGACTTATTACAGATTATTTCAAATTCCCCATATTCATAGTGGGTTATAGTATTTTTTCCGGTTACGTCAGACAAAGGGATGGCTTTGGTTAAAGGGGTGTGGTTCGCATGTGACACTGTGACACTGTGTGCAACAATTGTGGCAGAATTTGGGGACAAGATTCTGACACCGTTTAAGATAACTAACAGATGGTCTAAACTTAGACTTGATAGACAGTCTATTATAGTGGCTCAGACTCAATAAATGATTGATAAATTCTTAGGCTGTTTATTTCTAAGAATAAGAAATCTAAGCCAATGTTTTGCAGTGTGTTTAACCCCTTGGTACATTTAGGGCACTAAAGCCATGTACATTTAAATCATACATTTGCCTACAGCTGCCACAGCCAAGATCAGAGATAACCCATTTTATAGTGCCAGCAGTGTTGGAGGATGTTCACATTATATATAACATCTGGTACATTTAGATTTTGTAAATATGAAGTTGTGCTTTGTTTCACAGATATACACACCAGATAGAATCAGACAATGGGTGTTAGTGTCCCTGGCCATTCTCCTTAGTGTTTCATACACATTTCAAAGCAAAAAGGGAAAAAAAAAATATATATATATAAATATATATATATATATATATATATATATATATATACATATATATATACATAAATATAAGTTATTCAGGTTCATTTTTTATTAACATTTATAAAGAAGAACAAACTAATGTAAAAGGGGAATTCTTGTTTCATCAATTATAGGTCATTCTTTGCATAATAAAAATGATACAATTTTCTAGTATAGCTCCTGTATTAAGGGCTCAGTGTAATGCTGTCATTTAATAGGAGTCTTAATGTTTAGTTTCAGGGGATAACAATCTTCCCTTGTCATGTGATGATCACAGAGATACACAGCCAGAGCTGTGATAATTCACTGATATTTAACTATTATCCCACTGACTTTGTGTCTCAGATCTCATCTTTCTTACTGAGGGTAGAAGAATAAAAGTCATATTCTTAGCGGTTGCCATGATGCCCATTGTTCCTATAATAAAATTATTGACAATGTACAGGAGCTAGGAAAAGTTGTCTTTGTGGCAGAACCACAAAATCTCTTCTCACAGACAGCCTGTATCTTTTACCTCAAGGAAAATGAAAAGAACAAAGGATCCAACTCAGCAAAGTGACTTCATATCCTTAGGACTTTATTCCTAAATGACGCGTTTCAGGTGCAGGTGCATGACTAAGGGTGTGCTGCACCTGAAATGCGTCATTTCCATTCCACCTCTCTGTTCCAGTATATGTATTTAGATTGGTTAGGGAATAAAGTCTTCAGGATTTGAAGTAATGGTGACCATGTGCAGCTCTATGCATTCAAGCTATGGAGAACACCTGAGTCAGATTAAAGTTGCAAGAGCAATCCGGATAGTAATCGGGGACATTGTTGGGGAAATGAACACCAAGACTTTCATACAACCACTTCTTCCTAGTAATCAGGGACAGACACCAGTACAGTCTAAGTAAATGGCGTGAGCAACTACTTCCAGCATCTGCCCCGACACCATTATAATGTCGCAGGAGAATAGTGGATAGGTATATGTTTAATAGAACAATGAAATAAATGTAGATCTTCTTTATGTCTAGTTTCTGTGTCCTTGTTGTGTAAAGATGGTATTTTTAGTTTTTTGGTGTAGTTGTATAAACCCTTCATTCAGCAATGTTCGATTTTAGCAATTCCAACTTCTTACTTCCTGCTGTGCAGCTAAACAAGGACACATTGTTATAAAGGAAAATATTGATATATAGGTTACAGAAGTTTTTCTATTTATCATATATATTGAATGCACAATGTAATGTTGCGCAGGTTCTGTTCTTGATCAATTCACTCTCACTACACTAGAGCTGCTCATATATAGTAAAAAGAGATTCATTAAGCCCCAACCCCCAAGTACAATGGCATAAATAGAGTCGGGCAGATGGCAGCTCAGTGGATGTTTATGGCTTGTTACTTTGCGTCAGCTTTGTGAGGGGAGGTTAACTAGTGTGTCTAGCTAGTGTTACATGTCTCATGCCCGCCAGCACTAGTATTGAGATATAAATAATCAATGTGTATGCTTTTCACACCTCAGAATAGAGGCCCCCTTCATTCCCACTCCTCCATATGCTCCATCGATAATTAAAACATTCATTAATTGTATCAGGTTTTTGTACAAATTATAAATAGTTAATTTTATAAAGAAATGTATTTAATTTGCTAAAATGACACTCTTAAACAAGTATCCTTAGGGTGCGTTCACACTGTAATTCTCACGGAATTCCGCAATCGGAATTACGCGCGGTGAAACATCAATGTGAATGGGTCTTCCGTGAGAACCGTTAACACTGAACCCGCTGAAATTGTTCCGCTCAAAGAAAGAACATGTTCATTCTTTGAGCGGAATTCCGCGAGCACTGCATAGCCGTCAATGGTGACAGTGCAGTGCCATGCGGTCCTACCGCCGGGTGCCAGGCTGAATCTCCAATCTTTCAAATGAGAGGGATCAGTTCGATCATCAGTTTTCCTCCGGTGCTTTTCTACAGTACCAGAGTGCTGGACATATGTGATGGCACACTTACTGATAAATGTCCTCTCTAGGACAACTTCTTTGACATTTATATGTCCATAGGATAGGCGCTACATAGGTGCCTCGCTGAAGGGACCCCTCATAAATCACTAGACCAGGGTCCTGAGTTACCCATTCCTCCTCAGCCCATTACCACAGTGAAAAGAAACTAAAATGCAGCACCATCATGAATCATACTTTGGATAAGTGTTTTCCCAAGAGAACCCCATTAATTAACACTCTAGATTATCATCCCTACTTATATTAGGTCAAATTTGCACCCTTACTTTTGTGCAATAACTATGTTTTTATCTAGTAAGTTCAGCCCGAACCATCATCCGCCATATTAGCTCTTATTGGGCTAAACTTTCTGTCATACTCATTAGTGAAAACATACTCACCATCCCTTCATCCCTCTCTTACTCTTCAAGAACATTACACATTCATCCTTTTTCTTATAGACATGTTTGATTACATCCTAGCAGAAGGCAAGTAAAAGGCTATGTTCCCATGGTGGACATTCCACAGACAACAGAGTGCTGGCAGAACATGCCTGTGCTGGGACCGCTCGGAAATGCATAGACAGCAATGCATGTGGAATCCTTAAAAACATTGAACAATTTCAATGTTTTGTGGATGCCGGAATCAGGATTTTTACGGCAGGTGTTGCTGCTGCAGAAATTCAGCCATGTGAACAGAGCAGCAGAATCCCACAAAAATGAGTGGGACTCTCCTGCTGCGGAATATTCATGCATAATATTCATCTGGAATAAGTGACATTGGGGGAGATTTATCAAAGGATTTAGACTGGTTTTTCTTATCTAAATTTGTCGCACAGAAAGTCGCAGTCTAAATATGTGCGACTTTTTTGAGACTTTTGCTCCAGAGGATTTTTAGAACATGATGCATTCTAGTCTATTTTAGACGGAAATGCGTTGGGAAATGCATTGGTGCTGAATTTATCAAAAGCGACTTTTCAGCGACAAGTCGCATCGGCTGAAAGTAGGCCAAAATGTCAGACCATGGTGGAGCAGGTTTAAATACAGTCTAAAGCATAGATCACGAAGTCTGTGCACAGAATTTATCAAGAGCCGTGCACCTTTTGATAAATTAGGCGCACAATAGACCAGCCTAACGCTCTGTAGTTTGGTCTATATTGATGCGGGACATAGACAACTTTGATAAATCTCCCCCAATATGTTTGTTTGTCCATCAGGAAGGTGTCAGACAGACCAAAACCTTCACTTTAATGTATACAGAATTAATGCCAACAATGGGGCCCATTGATTTATAATCAAATCCAACAGGCTCCAACATGGCACATCATACAAATACACATCATACATACATCATATCATGCATTCACACATCAATCATACATATACACATCAATCATGCATACTCAACTATCATACATACATACACAGGTCTATCATACATACACATTTCTATGAGGTCCAATTGCGATTGCGACCTCTATAGTTACACCACTGCTCCATGCCTTGACTGATTACCATGCACAGCTCAGTGCTGAAAGCAGAGTCCTGTCCATCAATCAATCAAGACAGGGAGCACCGCCTCTTTGACACTTGAGCTCTGAGAAGGATTGAAAATTTAGATATTCTCGTTAACTTCTTAAGAACATGCGCTGTAAATGTACAATGCTTAGACAAGTAACTTTGCACACAGTGCTGTACATCTATGGCTATGTACATCTATAAGCTATGAAGTGAGTACAGGATCTGCACTACATAGCGGTATTCTATTTACTGTTTATAAAAATAGTACAATCGTACAAGCCCGCACATGGCTCTGTGGATGGAAAAAGAGTTATGGCTCTTAAAAGGAGCGGAGGAAAACAACAAAATGAAAGGGGTTAATGGTACTAGAGTAGGGTTACTATTACTAAACAAAAGAGGAATATCTGCTGCAGTATCTATAAAATAACAGAAACACAGAAACAAAAAAACAGGTTAAACTAACTGAAGCCAAATAGCCATGAGTGATGATATGTTCAGAGCTGTACGAGTTGGTTGCATGAGCCAACCTTCATTCACAGCACTCAGGGGGAAAATAAGAGAGAAAAGACTATAACAGCAGACAAAATACTCAGTTTCCATCAAGTGGTTATCATGAAGAGTACATCATTCAGACACAATAGTGTATAAACACGGCAGAATAAAGACAAATACTTAGACTTAACAAACACGCACATTTAACATTGTGTGCAGGTGCACATGGCATTGTGTACTGGTTAAGTCAGTCATTGTTATGGGACCAGATTATATTGAAATGGGACTCCAAGAAAACATGTATATTGTTATTTATTTCAAGGATATGAAAAAGATGACAATAGTTTCAGGTTAAGCACAAGGTAAATACAATAAATTAGGTAACAAAATGAGAAACAGCAATTTAAAGTGGGATGTATGGTACGCTCTTCTTGTCAATCCTGAAAATCGTATATACATAGCAAGAGTTTACAATGACAACATGAAGTACAGGACTGGGGGAAAAAGTATGTCAGGAGCAGCCTCTGGCTCATGGGAAATCGTCTTCTGTTTGTATGTCTTAGTGTCACTGTGTGTTCCTCAGTCCAGAAGAGGATGCTATACAGGGCGCGCCCTGAGCTAATGTCACTCTGGACATCAAACAGCAGAGACCAGACGTGGAAGCAGGCATTTTATAGTCCATGTCTCTTCAAAGTAACCCAGCCATACAAGTGAAATGAGTAAAGAAATTGTTCTATAGTCAATCATATGGTGGCCCAAAGGCCCATTAAAGTCAATAGACCACCAAGATTGCAATCTCAGTGATATACATTGATAATACTTACCTATATACCCAACTATGCTGCATATCTCAGTGATATACATTGCTAATACCTACCTATATACCCAACTATGCTGCATATCTCAGTGATATACATTGCTGATACCTACCTACATACCCAACTATGCTGCAGATCTCAGTTATATACATTGCTAATACCTACCTATATACCTAACTATGCTGCATATCTCAGTGAAATACATTGCTAATACCTACCTATATACCCAACTATGCTGCAAATCTCAGTGATATACATTGCTAATACCTACCTATATACCCAACTATGCTCCATATCTCAGTGATATACATTGCTAATACCTACCTATGTACCCAACTATGCTGCAAATCTCAGTGATATACATTGCTAATACCTACCTACATACCCAAGTATGCTGCATATCTCAGTGATATACATTGCTGATACCTACCTATATACCTAACTATGCTGCATATCTCAGTGATATACATTGCTAATACCTACCTATATACCCAACTATGCTGCATATCTCAGTCTGTTGCAAATACCTTTAGTTTTTTGGAGCTTGAACTGGGTGCTATCACAGCATGTTGGGCAAGAAACCAATGTAATTTCAAGATTTAGCTTCTTTCTCCAGCCCATAAACAAAGCATTAGAATTATGTCAATAAGAAAATAGCAAGTCGGCACTCCCTACCTCTTCTAAAATCTTCTTTATTGGAACTCATGACATCATATGGGGAGGACAAACAGGTGGTGTACAGTTTGTCCTCCCCACACATCGTTACATTGTGAGTTCCAAAAAAGAAGATTTTAGAAGAGGTGGTGAGTGCCGACTTGCTATTTTCTTGTTGACATTGTATGGACTGTTACCTGATATTAGTCAGAGCACCACTATACACTTCATATAAGCATTGTAGCTTGCTATTAGTTTAATTGGCCCAGTGCATGAATCATCGGCATTGCCAGCCTTTGAATTTCTCTTTACTAGTAAGCATTAGAATTGTGAAATGTTGGGTGTATTTTCATTTCTCTAGTGTATGACCATTGCATCACTACAAGGAATGATACTTGATAATAATACCCAAACTGAGCAACTACAGAACATTTGTTTTTCTTTCATCTGAATCACTATGACATGAAATAATACGTTGAACTTTCTGGGCTAGTATCTATTTTCAACCTCAAAATGTAAGGCTGCTTTCACACTATGAAAAGTACCCGTTATAAAATCGCAGGCGATCGCAGGGTTAAATGGCCATTAGAAAATCCCATTATAGTCTATGGAATTTTTCTAATAGCTGTTTTAACCCGTTATCGCCCGTTATTAATAACGGACGTTATTTTGTGACGGGCGATTGAGCGGAAGAGATATTGCATGCAATATTTCTCCGTTACTATCGTCCGTCATAAAATAACGTCTGTTATTAATAACGGGCGATAACGGGTAAAAACGGCTATTAGAAAAATTCCATAGACTATAATGGGATTTTCTAATGTCCATTAGGGATTTTCTAATGGCCATTTAACCCCGTGATCACCCGCGATTTTATAACCGGTACTTTTCATAGTGTGAAAGCAGCCTAACAGAAATGTAATAGATACAATGTTAAATGGTCACTGTTGTTTTTACTTCCCTCAAATTAATAGCTAATGGGATTCCTAGCATATTTGTAAATCACTTTATTTATGAAAAATGATTACCACAAAAAACAGCTCTAAAAAGTTGTCCATTGCAATCTGTTGTCCTCTGCCTGTCTTCAGGGGAACTCTCTCTCTAGTAGCAGCTAGTTCAGAACAGAACACATGAAGGGGCTTAGTATGTGTTATGTACAGGAGAAAATGGGAGAGAGCTTGAGAGAGTCTATGTGGTGTACCTGCAAGCTGAGTCAGTCTACCTGGTAAAGATTATCTATACTGTTCCTCAAAGGTTACTCAAGGGTTACCTCTTATCTTTCTCACCCATAAAGCTTACGGCAGCTGTTCCTTGTAACTAGCACTGTATCTAATACTGTAAGTTCACAGACTGGGTGTAACCCCCCACCCCCAGCCTTTGGTTTCTCAGCAGCAGAATTATGTTGCTTAATGCAACACCTTCCTTACTGTACTGCTAATGTTTCTTTAATTTCTGCTCTCACAGCACTTTGCAAAGTAACCTGTCTTCCTCACATGCCATCTATAGTAGTGTACTGTATCAATCATCCCCTAGAGCAGTGCTAGCCTGTTCATTCCAGTGCACTTTCAGGAGCACTTTGTCATGGCATCACATGTGCTGTGCTCTGGCTGGCCAGAGAAGTATGGGAGGATGTAACTGTGTTTGTACTACTGGCAAACAGACCAGCCATGGTCTCATCCCCTGAAATACACAGAATGAGAAATAGCTTTGCACCATGGAGAGGGATCTGAGGATCTCAATAACAGCAGTGAGAGCCCAAACATCATCCTGTCGCTACAAAACTAGGCAGATTTTTTAAATCCTTTGAAATGACAGATACACCATACAGGTTATACAAGGTACACCAATATGGTCAATGAGACCCATATCCTTCTTCACCATAAGCAGGATGAACATATATGCAGGGTTCTCTCTATCCCCATTACCAAATAAATGAGCAGACTTGTCTGATAGGAACCTTCTAACCTACAAACCATGAAAGATAAGAAGATAAACATTCACCAGGCCCTTCTGGTATGGTGCCTTGAACCACCATCCACGTTGATGTAATTCCAATCTTACTATGGACCTTTTCTCTCTTTTGTGTACAATGTGACTTAATATAGACCAATTTTTACATAATGTCTTTTGCTGCTTAATACAGTTAATATTATGTTACACTCCTAGAACAAATACTACTAACACTGGAAAAGAGATGTGAGATCTATTAACACAATACATACAAAATGATATCATGTGACAGGGAGGGAAAAGGGTTCATTGCCCATTTATGTTCCTCAGTAGTAACAATATATAATCAGATGCAAGATACATATTACAAATGTAAGATCACAATAACTTGTGCACATCTAGAGCACACACATATTAAGGTCAGTCCCCAAGGATTTCCACCATTGAAGATTCCCGATGAAGACTTATTTGACCTATATTCTACCTACTCATATGTCATTTTTAAAGTATGTTACTTCTAATTTATAGATACAATATAAAGACCTAATTTGAAAAATGCTGTTACGCCTTAGTTTAATTCCCATTTGCATAAGTGGGAGATAAGAAATAAAACCCTTTGCTCTCTTTGATATATGTGAGGCTTATTAGAGTCCTCATTAGAGAAAATACTAATATCAGCTCACAAACACATTGTACATTAACAGGAAAATAAACTACAAGATATATAAATATATACACAAACATATTGTATTTTTAAAGTTTGCATGCCCTTTATATCTTACCAGGAAGATGAAGTCATGCCAGCTAAGTTTGATGAGAATTCTCTTATCTGGGTGGCTGCAGACCAGCCTGTAAAGGATAACAGCTTCCTGAGCTCAAAGATCCTGGAACTATGTGTAGATCTTCCAATCTTCTGGCTCCGACCAACATATCCCAAAGGTGAATAATCCATATAGACTGCCAAGAGTTTCATTACTTTTGCATGTATCTTAAAGGGGTACTCCGGTGGAAAACTTTTTTGCAACTGGTGCCAGAAAGTTGAACAGATTTGTATATTACTTCTATTAAAAAATCTTAATCCTTCCAGTACTTATTAGCTGTTGAATACTGCAGAGGACATTCTTTTCTATTTAGAACACAGAGCTCTCTGCTGACATCACGAGCACAGTGCTCTCTGCTGACATTTCTGTCCATTTTAGGAACTGTCCAGAGCAGCATATGTTTGCTATGGGGATTTTCTCCTACTCTGGACAGGACTTAAAATGGACAGAGATGTCAGCAGAGAGCACTGTGCTCATGATGTCAGCAGAGAGCTCTGTGTTCCAAAAAGAAAATAATTTCCTCTGTAGTATTCAGCAGCTAATAAGTACTAGAAGGATTAAGATTTTTTTTTTCAATAGAAGTAATTTACAAATCTGTTTAACTTTCTGGCACCAGTTGATTTAGAAAAAAAAAAGTTTTCCACCGGAGTACCCCCTTTAATTGCTGGTTGTCTTATAGACTAAATAAGAAAGATCACTAAACAATATAAACATACAAAACAGGTAAGACTATAGAAAATACATTTCTATTGAACTTGTATGTCATATGTTAAATTAGATTATTATTACATCTGCCCACAATGTACATATCAAGTAAAAAAACACCTTCATTTCACATATGTCAGCCTTTTTGCTGCTATAGTATTGCAGTAGATGAAATGAGCCCTGGGCTTTGCCTGGGCAAAGTATGACTAATTATAAGAATGTCTTCACATTAGAAACCCACTGAGTGTTGCAACATGACATTTGCCATCTGTTATATAGTGAATTTAAAGGGGTACTCCGGTGAAAACCTTTTTTCTTTTAAATCAACTGGTGGCAGAAAGTTAAACATATTTGTAAATTACTTCTATTAAAAAATCTTAATCCTTCCAGTACTTATTAGCTGTTAAATGCTACAGAGGAAATTCCTTTCTTTTTGGAACACTGATGACATCACGAACACAGTGCTCTCTGCTGACATATCTGTCCATTTTAGCAACCATGCATAGCAGATGTATGCTAAGGGCAGCATGGTGGCTCAGTGGTTAGCACTGCCGCCTTGCAGTGCTGGGGACTTGGGTTCAAATCCCCCTAAGGACAACAATAAATAAAGCGTTATTATTATAATAACGTCAGCAGAGAGAACTGTGGTCGTGATGTCATCAGAGAGCATTCCAAAAAGAAAAGAATTTCCTCTGCAGTATTCAGCAGCTAATAAGTACAGGAAGGATTAAGATTTTTTAATAGAAGAAATTTACAAATATGTTTAACTTTCTGCCACCAGTTGATTTAAAAGAAAAAAGGTTTTCACCGGAGTACCCCTTTAAGGACTACAAGAATAAATGGGTTCACTCTCAACCAGGCTGGATGGGGCAGATGGGCTCCTTTTCTAGAGATAAGTGTTGATCCCATTGGTGGGACCCACATATGGGACATTCCATCAATATCGTGTAAATGTTGAAGATACCTACCTCTGGTATAGAATTGTGGTAAATCATATCTCCTTACAAAATACAGTGACCTTGACCGATTATTAGAACGAGGGGGGAGAAAAATGCTGCTGACCGAGACAATCCTATAGACTTACATTGCAAGTTTGTCTCTCTTAGCACGCTCTTCACCCAGTTAGATATGACTATCGGATGCAGTCTGAACACTCAGACTATGGCCAATCAAAGCTTTTGACATGTCTCTACAACATGTCAAAAGTTTTTTTTAAAGGGACAAGAAAAAAGGGGACTTTATACACAATTATCACACACAATTATTAAAATATATCAAACCATATCAAAAGTTAAACAGAAAATATTACAAGATTAAAATGCATTAAAAACAAACAGTCTAAAAAATTGAAGCATATAGGAGAACGGAAATAATGCACTCACCGCAGGTAACGATGCATAGGGAGCTCTTGGTGATTCAGGTGAAACAGGGGCTTAACACAGGGGCGGCAACAAGTTTCGCACTCAGGGGCGCTTCTTCTGGCCCGTACTGACGTGAAGACGTCAAGGTGAGGTTTTTATGTAGTAACCTGTGGGGGTTACTATAGAAACATAACATTAATGCAACATGTATAGTACAAAAAACAAATGAGCATAAAAACATTACCTATTTAAAAACACAGCTAGGAGGCTTAGTGGAGAAACGCACCCATCTCATTTTTGTCATTTACACCCAGTGGACCAAGCGCATTAACTCGGATTATCCAGCGGGCTTCTCTCTCCATGAGTAGCAGGTGCCACCTCTAGGGGGAGTCTCAACTTTCTCGATCCCAGAAAATTGAATGCAGGACACATCACTATTATGAACATCACGGATGTGGGCTATGAACCGAGAGGCTCCAATTCCCATGCGTACAGAACGAAAATGTTCTTTAACGTGCACAAGGAGTTTCCTCTTGGTTTTCCCTATGTGGTAGTATTCACATGCACAGATTAAGCAATACACTACATAGGCAGTTTGACATGTGATGAGCTGTTTTACGGTGATAGTACAATCACCCAACCTAAAACCACTTTTCGCCAAATTTTGGCTACAAATGGTACAGTTATGACACTTAGAATTTCCTATTGGAGCACTGTCAACTAACCAATTTAGTTTTTTGCATTCAGCTTTTTGTTTTTCAAAGTTTTTAGAAAGGAGCCTAAAGTTATTATCGGCGATGCGCTCGGTCCACTGGGATTAAATGACAAAAATGAGATGGGTGCATTTCTCCACTCAGCCTCCTAGCTGTGTTTTTAATTAGGTGTTGTTTTTATGATCCTTTGTTGTTTGCACTATACATGTTGCCCTAATGTTTTGTTTCTATAGTAACACCCGTCAGGTTACTACATAAAAACCCCACCTTGACATCTTCACGTCAGTACTGACAAAAGGAAGCGCCCCTGAGTGCGAAACTTGTTGCCGTCTCTGTGTTACGCCCCTTCTTCACCTGAATCAAGAGCTCCCTGTGTATCTGTCCTGTGAATGGAAGTTTTTTACTGCCTACAAGAATAAAGCTTGAACTTCATGCATCTTTACCTGCGGTGAGTGCATTATGTCCGCTTACCTATATGCTTCAGTTGTTACATGGTCTGTGGATTTCTTTGATAAGAGCACCTCCGCATTACATGCCTTTATATTAGGACTGATACACGTGTTGTTTGCTTTCTCCATGACAAAAGGACTCTCAGTTACACTGCAGCAGCGGTGCCAGACCCCTTCTTTCTTGTTTCTTTGTTAAAGTATTAAAAATGGCAAATAATTGATCCTGAGTAGTGCTCGGATAGACTTGGGTGAAGGGGGATCACTAGCTGGCACTGAGCTGGCACCTGGGGTATCATGTCACTTTGGATCATAAGGCAGCTTTGGTCCTTACCCTATGTAAAAGTGTCAGCTGGGGTGGCAGATCAGCCCCAGGGTGAAGAGCAGCAGCAGGATGAGGGTCTCAATACCAGATCAAGGTGACTGGCAGCTCAGCAGACACTTCCTTCTCTCTCCTTCTGCCACTACAACCACTATTATCATATTGCACAGCACTCCTTTAGGCTCTTACTCTTCCACAACATTAGTGTCTGGCCTTATTTAGGCTCTACAGGATGAATGGGTGAAAATTTCTACAGACACCCCTATAATCTTGTAGAAAGTCTTCTTAGAAGAGTGAAAGCTACTATAACTGCAAAGGGAGGACAACTCCATATTGTTGTCTATAGATATAGAATGGGATGCCCTAAAAGCTTCTGCAGATAGAATGTGGAGGAGGCCAGTACATTTTTCCATGTTGTGAATGTTTGTAAGAATAAGGGAATGGGTCATGTACAGGGATAGTTTGTTGTCTGTTACTATGTACATAAAATGGAGGGGATTGGACATGAAATGGAGGGGATTTTACCATTTGTTTATTATATGGCAAACTCAATATTTACTTCTATAATTACAATATGACATTTTCTCCAAATCTTGCAGCCCTAGTTGGTAGGTAGAATTCTTAGCAAGTTTGTTGTAGGTAGGTAGATAGAAAGTTTGTTGGGTAGGTAGTATGTTTTGTAGGTAGGTAGGTAGTAAGTTTGCAAAGTAGGTGGATAGGTAGTACATTTGCTAGGTAGGCAGGAAGGTGGTAAGTTTGTCAGGTAGGCGGGCAGGTAGGTCCCCCAGAGCACATGGATCACCTTGAGAATGTATCTATCTTTTTAGTTTCGGAGTGGACTTCGTTTGCTATTATCAGGTATCATACTATCTTTACTTAGGTTTAGGGACAAGTGTGGGGTCACGGATACAAGCTCTGAGTGCTCAGGCTATCAAAGAGAATGGTAACCCCTTCTGTAA
Source organism: Hyla sarda (assembly GCF_029499605.1). Lineage (NCBI taxonomy): Eukaryota > Metazoa > Chordata > Amphibia > Anura > Hylidae > Hyla > Hyla sarda. The sequence continues at coordinate 124,654,948 of NC_079190.1, read as the reverse complement.
TGACAGGTCATACTCCCTGTGTGACCAAACAGGTCACACACCAATAAGGCGGGGCCTATTCTCAACCCATATCACACTGGAAATATATATCAAATTCCATTATAGGGAAGCTGAATGGTTTTAAGCCTCATTGTTACTGACATCTATCCTAGTATAGCTGCAATTTAACTAAAGTGAGAAATGTCATAACCCGGGAGAAGTAACTGTCCAATCATTCAAAGCTATTCACTTGATGAAGACACCACGTTTGCTGCAGGGTTATTTTCCCATTAATATATATACTAATTATATAGTGACATTGGAGTGAAACAGCCTTTCCAGTTCCCATGTATCAGATACAATTTCAGTAAATAGTGAGAATTCATTTATTGAAATTTATCATTAACATTCAGTATATAAAATTCTGAAAAGCCAGTTGGGAAATAGATAGAAAGACAGACCAATGTTGTTATACCAACGATCTGAATCTGTGATTAGTAAATACGTTTCTGCCGGTTGCTTTGAAATATGACTGTTGGATCTGTGGTATTAAACCAAGAAACCAAAGGATGCATTTTAATTTCCACAAATGCTTTCCATCTAGCCCACCTCATTATAGTGTCTCCTGGGAAGAAGAGCTTTGCTGCAAAAGACCTGCAGTGTCAGTTCCTAATCCTGGAAACAAGACTATGACTATCCTATCAGCTGCTGTGCGGATTAACATCCTAAAAGTTAACCTTTGATGTTTACTTCAACAGAAGAAGTGCTATGATTTATAATTAAATGCCATTCTAAATTGCAATATAGTGAATGTGTGATATGATGGCAGACCCAGCTATCCTGTTAAATTGTTCCCGACCTGGCTAGTTAGTAAATTTGTGCAGCGCTAACACCATTATACTTTCACAGTCACCATGTGAGCACTTATTATTTCATTCTGACTTGACATCTGATGTATTAATCTGTTTAACCTGCTGTATATTTATTTCCACTTTAAGCTAATTTAGTTCACATCCAGCAGACCAGCTCTCCAGGATGTATGCAGCATATCCCCCGCATGGTACATCAGAATTATGGAGACCTAAGTAGTGCTAATAAATGTACTTCCTATTTCCATTTGTCTAGAAAGTCAACGAGGTAAAAGGGATGTGAGAAGGAAAGTGAGACAATCACAGAACTTAAACCTGGACCAGTTTGAGGCTGCAGCTGAAGAGCGCAACACCAGGCGCCAAGGGAACCGACGTGCTCAAAAAGTCAATGAAACACAACCATCCTCTGAGAGAGAGAGAGAATTCAACCCCGAGAACCCATACCATGTAAGTTATCTGTTACTGCACTAACTATACTAAAGTTATTTAAACTCAAGCTTCTTATCCCCTTGTACCACCAAGAAGATGGACAGGCTCTAAAGATCCAGATTGACTTAAAGGGGTTATCCAGGAAAAAACTTTTTTTATATATCAACTGGCTCCCAAAAGTTAAACAGATTTGTAAATTACTTCTATTAAAAAATCTTAATCCTTTCAGTACTTATGAGCTTCTGAAGTTAAGGTTGTTCTTTTCTGTCTAAGTGCTCTCTGATGACACGTCTCTCGGGAAACGCCCAATTTAGAAGCAAATCCCCATAGCAAACCTCTTCTAAACTGGGCGTTTCCCGAGAACACTTAGACAGAACACAGAGAACACTTAGACAGAAAAGAACAACCTTAACTTCAGAAGCTCATAAGTACTGAAAGGATTAAGATTTTTTAACAGAAGTAATTTACAAATCTGTTTAACTTTCTGGAGCCAGTTGATATATAAAAAAAAAAAGTTTTTTCCTAGAATACCCCTTTAAAAACTTTCAAATCCTTACACAGTGTAAACATAGACTAGACAGTCTGAAATGCATTAGATTTATCACAGCGTCTAAGTTTGGACCAACTATTAGTTGGCTTTAAAATGGTACTCTGCTGCACAGCGTTTGGAACAAACTGTTCCAAACGCTGGAGCCAGGATCTCGTGTCATCATAGCCCCACCCCCTCATGAAATCACGCCCTGCCCCCTCAATGCAAGTCTAAGGGAGGTGAAGACAGGCAAAGTGACGCGTTTCAGCCTACATAAAGGCCTTACTCATACTCATTTTAGACAGACAAAACAGACCCCTTATGTAGGGAGGGGAGAATTCAGTTTTCGAGTAGTAGAAACAGGTTGTGGAAAAAGTAGTAACATCTCCACCAGAGAGTAACATTTGCACCCCCTGCTACCCTGCTGGCCCCTCTACTGTACTCTTGTGTCCGCTTTCATATTCTAGCACAATAGAGTACCCCAGTTTAGAGCTGCTCTGAGAACTCATTTCAGGTTTGTTCTTCAGAGGGGTATCCAAAGGATAGGGGATAAGATGTATGACCCGTGGAGGGGCGTGGCGTGAATGGAGGGGAGTGGTGTGGCATCACTAGGGGGGCGTGGTTGTGACATCACATCCCCGTTTGAGGAAGCGCCGGCCCAGATTGCCGTGTGCTGCACTGAGATCGCAGGGGTTCCAAGCGGTGGGACCCTGCAATCATACATCTTATGCCCTATCCTTTGGATAGGGGATAACGTTTAAAGCAGGAATACCCCTTTAATGTTTATGAGCTGCCAACATGTAAAAAGTTCCCAGTCAATGTAAATTAGTGTGCAAGATACATTATACCAAGGGAAGTTTTTGCATTACTTCCTGTGACAGATAATTCGGCACAAAACTTTTGCAAACAGCACTTTGCATGAAGCCCACGTAGCAGGCAATTTCCATAACAGTTCTTTTCTTAAGATTGCTATGCATTTTATGCTTTTCAAGGTGTACAATGTTCTGAAAAACAGTAATTTAAATTGTGAATTCTTTGATGCGTACACACTACTTTCTCTATTCTGTGCTCAAAAAATATCTTTGTAATCTAATGTACATTAAAGAGAATTTAAAGAGAATTTCTTGCTAAAGAATATAAAAAAAACACACACTCCAGCCCCGTCTGAAGAAATCTAAACTAGATATGCCTCGTGGAAAATCAATATGGTGTTGGCTTGGTTTCCTAATCAATGTCATAGGAGTGATTTAACACGTGAGTATTTAAAGCAAGCTCACATTTCTAGATTTCATCAGTATTCATTCCCTGCAGGAGTTCTTGTCAGGCCTTTCAATAAAGTATTGTTCTTCCTACTTCTCCCTTACAATCGAGCCACAAGACTCCGGAATAAAAGAACGCAGACACTGCAGACAATGTACTTTCAGCTTTAACAGACTTGGTAGAAAAAAAAATGTATATGGAATTTGACAGTATCATTAAAATGCTCGATCTATGGACATTATGTCCATTTGCTATCAGCTTCATTTTACAAATACAACATGTAATACATATACAATGTTTGATTTTAAAATGTATGAGATCATAGACCCCTTAAGGGGGCGATTTACTAAGGCTGGCGCTTTACACACCAACCTTTAGTAAAGCCCTGGTGGCCGTAGCATTAGGATAAGTTTGTACTTTTTATTATTTTTTTTTTTTTTAAATGCCAAGAAAAACACCAATTCTGCCGCATGGTGTTTCTTTCTGCAAAAAAAACGCTGCGGCCAGATGTTAGCTGTAAATCAATGAGAAATCGCTAAATTCTTATTCCACTTTGGCGTTTTTTTTTTATCCTTTTGGCGTTTTTTCCCTCTTTTCTTGCGTTTTTCAGCTCCTGCGATTTTTAAGTCAAAATCGTGACGTTTTTCTTTCATAGAAGTCTATGGGAGTGAAGAAATGCCAAGAAAAACAATATGTGGGTTTTAACTTTGGCATTTTTCAGGCGGTTTTTATTCTTTTTTGAACTTTAGTGATCCAAAAAAGTGATGGAGATACCTTTTTTAATAAAATTTCCTAGGGTAACATAAAAAATAAAAAATAAAAAGATAGAGTTGAAGGAAAAAATTGTATCTAACGAACTTTTTCTTTTTTTATAACAATATTTTTATAAATTTTTAAAACAGGGATCAATTTATGTAGGCGGTTGGGGACCTAAAAATGTAGCTGACAATAATAAAAATGTAGTGTGTTTGTTTTTCACTTTTTTTCTTTATTTTTTATATTTTTTTTAGGTAGTACTACTACTACCAGCATGGAACACACTGTTCCATGATGGAAATAGTAGTACCTGTACTAATAGATCGCCCATTGTGATCCTCCTGTATAATGTATAGATGCGGCGGCCGCTCTTCTATGGTCCCCTGCACTGACATATATACACCTATTTCCTGCTGAGAGCTGTGATTGGATGCAACCATCCGGCCAATCCCCACTCTGGGCGGAAAATCTGAATAAGTGATGTTCTATTCACATCACTGGCCGGAGTACAGAGCAGAGATGTGAGCGCTGTATAGAGCCGCTCTGCATCTCTGCTATATTATGGACCATCTCATCGGGTGTCACGACTGACACCTGGGGAGATATTTCTATTACTACAGTCTTTCCATGCTAGGAGTAGTAGTCCTACCTAAAAAAAAAAAAAAAAAAATAAATAGAGAAAAAAGTGCCACACTATTTAAAAATAAAAATTTAGTTATAACAAATATAAATTTCGTTAAATACATATTTTTTTCCATCACTACTGCATCTTTTTTCTTTTTTGGTACCCAACTAATTTTGGGTACCAAAAAAAAAAAAACTGCCAAGGTGCAATTTCCACACAAATTTAAAAAACGCTGGACGCAGGCAATTGCACTGGCATTTTTTTCGTGCGTTTTTTCGTGGGTTTTTTTCAACCCAAAAAACGCAGGACAAAAAAAACAAGTAGAAACTTCCTCTCAATAAATCAGGTGTTGCTGTGGCTGTCCCACACACCACACACCACACTTTAAAATATACACCAGCTCCGAGCATAGATTTTAGTTACAACTTATGCTTGCTAGCATATATTTTAATAACTTTTGTTTTGTTAGGCCACGCCCCCTTCTGCACATTTTTGCCCTCTTGGTGCCCTCTTCGTTCTCAGGATTGGAGGAATGGTCCCAATTCATTCAACTTAGGGTTAATTCACATGGCAGAATTCCTCCTCCAACTAAAGCCCATAGACTTCTATTGGATTTCGCACTCCCATTCACACTACTAAATTCAGAAGTGTAAATGGGAGTGCAGAATCCAATAGAAGTCTATGGGCTTTAATTTGAGGTGGAATTCAACAAGCGGAAATTCTACCGTCTGAATAGACCCTTAGGTTGGGTTCACACTGCAGAATTTCCGGGCAGAATTTCTGCCAGAGATCGAGCCAGTGGCGCTAGGACCGAGCAGACTGCATTGCTGCCCCCACAGACTGCAATGCATTTCTGGGTGGATCTTTTGGAAGATCTGCTCAGAAATGCTTTGCCATCTATGGGGACAGCAATGTAGTCCACGCGGTCCTTGTGCCACCGGCTCGATCTCCGTCAGAAATTCTGCCCAAAGATTCTGCAGTGTGAACCTAGCCTTAGTTAGTGAAAATTGTCCATCCTGAAATTTAGGGTTTTTTGTAGCTCCACTACCAACATTAGAGATGAGCGAATTTACAGTAAATTTGATTTGTCACGAACTTCTCGGCTCGGCAGTTGATGACTTTTCCTGCATAAATTAGTTCAGCCTTCAGGTGCTCCGGTGGGCTGGAAAAGGTGGATACAGTCCTAGGAAAGAGTCTTCTAGGACTGTATCCACCTTTTCCAGCCCACGGGAGCACCTGAAAGCTGAACTAATTTATGCAGGATAAGTCATCAACTGCCGAGCCGAGAAGTTCGTGACGAATCGAATTTACTGTAAGTTCGCTCATCTCTATTTGGTGGTTGTATGAAGAATTGCTTTTAAAGCTAGTTTATAGAAAAGTAATGCTTTCCCAAGTTGTCATGAGCATTAACACATTGTGTGAAAAGCGCACTGTCCCCATTCGCTTATGTCATAGCGTACATCTGCGTACGACAGTCCCTATTGTCTTTCCTGCTATTGCTGCGTCCCTGGCTGTTTCCTTGTTTTCCCAGGTGCTGCTCCTGTCAGCTATTTCTGTACACGGCTGTGCAATGCTTTACATCCCATTTCAGTCAAGCTGAGAGCTTAGTTAGATGATTTCACCAAAGTGCCTTGTGTTATTCCCAGCAGTGCAGACACAATAACTAAACCCGTCATCTTACACAGGCTCACTCACCACAATAAGCCTTTTTTGTTCATAAAATAATATCATTTTCATTTGCAGCATACTCCCCATGATTAAAATGTTCTGTTTATATAAAGGAAGTGTAAGATGCAAATTGCTTTACTTTGCTATATCTTGTGTTATATAGAACGAATGATAGAACAAACACTAGTAACAGAGACGCAGAGAAAAGAGCAACATAATCATATGGTACATAAAGAGTGATGGAATGAGATGCCCTCCTGCTGCGGCCTGCTTCACATGTAAAGTCTTACCAAACAATACAGCAATGTTTGCTTAATAGATGAACGTGGCTTCACGAAAGGTCCCTCAAATTAATGGAAGTAAATCATTTTATATAATGGCATATGCTTTCCAGATTTAGTAGAAAATGATTTAACATTGAGTAAAATATGATAGCAGAAAAAAACATTAAGGTTGGGGTTAGTTATGAAGGCTCTCCCTGGATTTATTTATAGGTAGAAGCCTCTGCATAAATCCAGCAAACCCATACAGCCATTCTGCACTCTCCGTCAGCTGTGCGCTAGCAGAGATTTTAACAGCAGTTTACGCAGTCTTTTCAGCAAAAATTTGCCCATCAGGGGTGGACACGCCCCCTTCACTTGAATTTATGCCGCCGTCCTGCTAGGCCATGCCCCTTGGGTGAGCACTGCCAGAATAGTCAAATAATCGCAAGACATCTGCAGCAAGTGCAGAAATTGTGCGATTATTTGCTGTTTTCACAAGGCAAAAAGAAAAAATTGCACATCAAAACTACCCCCTTAAAGGGGTACTCCGCCCCTAGACTTCTCATCCTCTATCCAAAGGATAGGGGATAACATGTCTGATCGCAGGGGTCCAGCGGCTGGGGACCCCCACGATCTCGGCTGCGGCACCCCAGACATTCGGTGCACAGAGCGGACTTCGCTCTGTTCAGGATAACTGGCGATGCAGGGCAGAGGCTCGTGACATCACGTTCACACCCTGCTCGTGACGTCACCGCCATGTCACAAGCGGGGCGTGGATGTGAGGTCACGAGCCTCCAGCGCTGCAAACGATGCTCTAAACAAATGCCAGGCGCAGCACGGAGATCATGGGGGGTCCCAGCGGCAGGACCCCCATGATCACACATCCTATCCTTTGGATAGGGGATAAGATGTCTAGGGGCGGAGTACCACTTTAAGGTTTTGTATGATGAAAACTAAGCATTCTCCTAGCGTTTCCTGCAGCTCTATTACATTGTCTACCTCATTGGAAATAATTACCACTACGTCCCTTTGCTCAGATAGTGAGGTTAGGACTGTATTACGTATACTATAATGACAGTTGTCTTCACCGGTCCTTTATCTGACGTACAATGCTGTCTTAGATGAATAGGGCAATGTGATTTTTTTTTTTTCAGGCCTCATTTTTATGTTACGTTAGAACAACACCAAAACAAAAGTTTCAGCATCATCTCATTGGCCAATGCAGATTGGTGATTTATCAGTGGGTAATATTTCTTTAATTCAGTCACACACATTACATGATCACTCCTCTTTATTCCACAATTTCTTACATGTTTAGGTGTTAAATTAATGTTGATTTTCATTTGGGAACTTCTGACCTGAAAAATAGATTTCTATCTCTGCCTATGCGTTTTCATTTGCTTTGTTGTCTTCCTTGCTTTACCAGTATGTTTTCCATTACTGAGCTTTGCATTTTGGTTATACACTGCTCAAAAAAATAAAGGGAACACTAAGATAACACATCCTAGATCTGAATGAATAAACTAATCATATGAAATACTTTTGAATGTGCTGACGACAAAATCACACAGATATTATCAATGGAAATCAAATTTATCAACCCATGGAGGTCTGGCTATGGAGTCACACTCAAAATCAAAGTGAAAAACCACACTAGAGGCTGATCCACGTGCCTGTATAACCTCCCTACAACGCCTGGGCATGCTCCTGATGAGGTGGCAGATGGTCTCTTTAGGGATGTCCTCCCAGACCTGGAATAAAGCATCTGCCAACTCCTGGACAGTCTGTGGCACAACGTGGCATTGGTGGATGGAGTGCAGGGCTCCTTTGGATAGGGGATAAGATGTCTAGGGGCAGAGTACCCCTTTAACCCTAGAGGGTCTGCTATCAGCCTGTAATGTCTTTATGGCCTAGATGACAATCCGCTCTAAGGCAAATTTTCTCCGCTCAGCCTCCAGGCCATAAGATGTCTATTATAAAGGAGGGCATGGAAGGCTTCCTTTCTGAGAGAGAAGAGGTCCAGAGTCTGCTTTTAGTGAGAAACTATGAATCAAGCCCTGTGGGGCTAGAAAGCAAAGACTGCAATAACTTGACACTGTAGTGTTCTTTTCAACATTTTGGGCAAAGGGAAGACACACTAACCACACTCCTCTTATAACGCTCCATAATGTCTGATTGAGATGTTGTCAATTGCGTCTGGTGAAAGTGATACAGGAAGCCGAATATGAGTGCTTTCTTATACTCTCTGGTGTCCTAACATCCAGGTGTAAACCCCCCATTCTGGTCACTATTTGGATAAAGATTGCTGGATTCCAATGAGACCCCGTTTGGTGGATAGTTGTATCAATGAGAATATCTGTTGTCTGGTTAAATCTCCCCCTTTTGTGGCCCATTGATATCCACATTGTGTTGGATTCTGCACAAGCTGTCACAGAATTGCATTCTTTGGTCAGTGGAGTTGTATCCTCTGTGTGTGTATGTAGAATACTGTAGACAGATGTTGGACTGTACTGGTACATTATAACTACATAGGTAATGCAATATATCAAATACGATAGAAAGGAGTACGGAGCACTCACCATACAGGACTTGATAGTGGTGACTTAATTCCATATCAAACAGTGACATGTGGGTGAAAGGGCAGAGAGGCAGGGGCACTTCACAGAGTGGGAAACATCGCTGTCACCTGCCCAATGAAACACTCCTGTCTCTCTATGCTAATTGGCTTCAAGTAGTCATTTGGGCGGTAACTACTTGAAGCTACTGAGGTTTGATTCAGCATGATTGACAGCCCAGGCATGGCCTGAGGTCAGGCATTATTAGAGCCTAAATAGGTATGATTACAGCCCAGGGCACCTTGACTAGTTCCACAGGTCAATTATTAAAGTATTTTCCGGCACATATATACATAGTACTGCTGACATCCACATATGGTAGGAAATGTTATATTAAGAAAGGGACATTCTGAAACACATGTTAAGGTGGCAGGGGAGCGGACACTTAGGATACCGTTATGTCTCTTATAGGTAATTATATTGGTCTTATTTAGTTGCACCAGTTTTATTGGGGAATGTGCATTATAATAGTGGGCCATTGGTACTTTACAATTGTGGTATATCCAATGTGGGGTCCTCCCCTGTTGTTTGCTTTAGGGTGTATGTGTTTTTTAAGGGTGGGTCATTTTTAATGGGTGGGAACCTTTTGTATATTGTGATTTTGTGGATGTAAATAAAGATTGTGTTTTGTATCAGATTGGCCAATCATTTTGTAGGTGTTTGATGTTATATTAAGGTCTGTTATCCGTGGCTGATTGTTATATAAAGCATTGTTATATACATACACTTAGGCTAGAGAAGCGTGGCCGGCACCAATACCCTAACTTAGGGCTAACAAAAGCAGTATAAAAATATCCAGAAGTCTAGGAATGCAGGTAAAGTGCTATTCACAACTGCCGGGGGTGCATATCTAATCAGACTAGACTCAAAAGCAGCAGTAATGTAGAAAAAAATAGATTGCACCCTCTCAGTAAGTAAGGAGTTAATTATGGATCATATCCCTTTAAAATAGCCCAAGACTATGGAGGGGGATACGCAGTCAGCAGGATGCTGAACTGACCAGGCCTCGTCCGGACTGGAGGGGGACGGAAGGTCACGGCATGTAGGCCTCGTCCGGTCAGTTCAGCTCCCTGCTGACTGCCATTCTCCCCTCCATAGTCCTGGGCTATTTTCAAGGGATATGGATGCAGCATTGTTATAAAGTTCACTTTAAATCATGTTGAATTAATTGCCCTGAATATTTTGACTGACAAATTTTCTGTTTGTTTTTACACCAGCTGGAAGGAGAGGGTGGTATGACTTTTGACCCTATGCTGGATCATCAAGGCATCTGCTGTATCGAATGCAGAAGAAGCTACACCCATTGTCAGCGAATCTGTGAGCCTTTTGGTGGCTACTACCCATTTCCATATAACTACCAGGGGTGCCGTTCTGCATGCAGAGTTGTCATGCCCTGCAGCTGGTGGGTAGCACGCATCCTCGGAGTTGTGTAACATGGATGGCTTGAAATTGAAGAAACATCAGAAATGTTCTAGATGACAAGAACAAATGTCTTGAAAGCTGATTGATACTCTGTTGTAAATAAAGACCTAAGTTAAGAACTGACGTCCACAGTCATTGAGTGGAATGTGTAGGTCTCATAGATACTCTATGTGTATGGTTTGTGCAATAGACTTCCTCCTTGGAAGAATTCAAACGTTTTATAGATTCTGAATTAATGTAGAAAGCTGTCCTGCCGTAAGACATATTTCCTGACATCATTTAGAAACGTTCATTTTTGAAGGTTAACTTGACTTATTGCCGTGTTCCACATTTCTGTAGCTTGATGTAAATAAATCTCAAGTGAAGTCGAACCCTGTTGTTATTGAAGCGAATACATTTCAAACAGCAGAAACCAGTTGGCATCGGCTTTTTGACTGCTGATTTTTTTAAACGGGAACTTTCTGGACCTTGAAGCTTAAACTGTTGACATTGTGATATACAGAATTTACAATATTTATATGAACCTGCAATCTAAATATTAGTTCAATTTCTACAGTAGAATTTGGGTGTAATAGTCATACAAAAATATAAGAAAATAAAAAGTCAAGACTTCAGCTAGAATAATAAATACTTAATGGGATATATATCAGCTTCAACAAATAAAGCTTATTCTTTGTGTAATGAATACAATTTTCTAATATTCATGCCATTATACATGTCTTGGGAGGCTTGAGAAAGATGTATAATTTGTGAAACAGCTGTAGCCCCATCAGCTACATTTCCCGACCTGCACTATGGTATGAAATTAAGTTGGTTTTTATGTCTATGAGTCTTGAAGATGATGAGTGCTCCAGTTTTTTTTCTTTGTACATATTTTTGGCTGTTGGACTGCTAATCTTTGTTGTGCACCTCCATACATGCTCCTCTGTAATACTCAAGTAGGTAGCCCATACAACTTCCATGGCCTAGTAATAGTGCTAGTTTTTTTCCTGTCTTTTGTTTTGTTGCTTTTCACAAAACGTCTGACCATGTAGATTCCTACTTTATGAATGAGGGGATGGAGAAGGATATACAGAAATATTCCCCTTTATATATATATTAGAATTATTATGTTCTACATGAAAGTTACTCAGGAAATCACTTTGTAAGTGTTAAATCTCACCCTGTCCAATAGAGACTGCAGGAAACGGAGAACAGTGCTGCCAGAGTAATGTCACCTCTGAAGTACACATTAGCAGTTACATAATAAGGTGCTTGTTTGTAAAAGGCACAATCTTCATTGCACCTCACTAACCACATGAAAGGCAAGAAATGTGTCCTAGACAGGAAGGCATTAGCGATAATTGCAGCCAGCCAATAAAAGCTGAAAAAGAAAGAGTAAAAATGTCATGAACTTCATGGCAAATTTAGGTTAAATGAAGGCAACATGGTGGCTGTGATGTCCCTCCAATGGTGGTGATGCCACTGACTGTTCTGTATAAAGTATAAACTATCTTCTGTTCTCATTGACTGTTTACTTTAATAGCCAGAAAACCTGTACACACCTAATCCTGCTCTCAACTGAGAAGTGTATAGAACGGTATCTAGTCTAAGCAATACTCCGTGGGCTAGCAGTCGGGCCTCCAGACTGATCAACTTAAAGGAAAACTGTCAGCTTTCTCCCCCTGCACAAACAAGCGGTACTGGCTGGTAGCACGGGGGATGCTGATCAGTTTGATCCTTATCGTACCCGGATTTGTCGGGCCGTTCGCCCGTAATCTTCTTTTTTCGGTAAATGGAAATGAGGTGCTAACTGGCACCGGCCGGCTAGCTGGCACTCTGACGTCAGTGCCGCCTTCCGCAACGCCGCCCAACTCATCAATATTCCTCCCCTCTCTCTTCATTACAGACTGGGGAGAAGATGAAGAGGCGGAGGGAGGGGAGGAATATTGATGAGCTGGGCGGCACTGCGGCCAGCAGCACTGATGTCAGAGTGGCAGTTAGCCCGGTCGGTGCCAGTTAGAACCTCATTTGCATATACCAAAAATAGAAGATTACGGCCGAACGGTGCGGTGGATCCGGGCATGGTAAGCATCAAACTGATCAGCATCCCCCTGCACTACCAGCCAGTACTGCTGGTTAGTGTGTTGGGAGAAAGCTGACAGTTTTCCTTTAAAGGGGTCCTCCAGCCCTAAGACATATTATCCCCTATCCAAAGGATAGGGGATAAGATGTCTGATCGAGGGGGTCCTGCCGCTAGGGACCCCCGCAATCTCTCATGCAGCCCCCACCTGTCTCAGCTGCACAAAGCGATGATCACTCCGTGTCTGAAGACTCACAACCCTGGGGCCGGAGTATCATGATGCCCCCTTGTGATGTCACACCCCGCCCCCTCAATGCAAGCCTATGTGAGGGGGCGTGACGGCCAGAGGACCCCTTTAAGAAAACTACTAAAGCAATCTAAGCTGTAGCCTGCTGCTGATTTTAGTTCACTACCTATAGTCCTAGGAAACCCCTGAGGATGCCATGGCAGTGATACATGTTTGACATGCTGTGTTTAAAGGGTATGTTTGTTGCTTAACCAGTATAAGTGACATGTTATGTGAAGATGTGACTGCAGCTTCCACCCTTGACTGGTTTACACTGTGATGCACAATCCTGTGATTCATATCTGTATATGAAATATGTCATCTGTATATTGGTAACCAGCCAAGTGTTTTTAAGCACATTTTTGTTGGTAAGGAAACACTGTATACTTTAAGGGAATATTAGTGGAAGTGAAATGGTGGGTAAAAAAATTTGCCTTCAGGCAACTAAAATTATTTTTCATATCGTTTGCCTCTTGTAGGCATTTACTCCTCTCCAAGCATATACTATATGGACAAAAATATTGACGCAGCTACACATTACACCTACACAAACTTTTAGGACCTCCCATTCTAAAACTATATGCATTATTATGAAATTGGTCCCTGCTTTACATTTATAACAGCTTTCACCTTTCTGTGAAGACTTTCTACAAGATTTTGGTGTTTGTCTGTGGGAATTTCTTCCCATTTACTCAAAGTATATTTGTGATGTGACTGATGTTGGATGAGATGGACTGGCTGGCAGTCTGTGTTCTAGTTCATCTAAAAGGTGTTCCATGGGGTTAAAGGGGTATGAGATGTCTGATGGGGGGTCCCGCCGCTGGGACTCCCCGCGATCTCTGCTCTGGCACCCCAGTCATCCGATGCACAGAGCGCACTTCACTCTGTGCCGGATGACTAGTTATGCAGCGCCGGAGGCTTGTGATGTCATGCATCATGGCATCATGCCCCCCTCTGAATGCAAGTCTGTGGAAGGGGGTGTGACTTCCACCATGCCCCCTCCAATAGACTTGCATTGAGGGGGCGTAGTGTGATGTCACGAGGGGGCATGGTCGTGACGTCACGAGCCTCCGGCGCCCACCTTGCTGCAGGGAGATCACAGGGGGGTCCCAGCAGTGGGACCCCTGAGATCAGACATCTTATCCCCTATGGGGATAAGATGTATAGGGGCGGAGAACCCCTTTAAGGTCAGGACTCTGCATGTTCTAGTCAGGTTCTTCCATACCAAACTCATCCAACCATGTCTGTACAAACCTCACAGAAAAGGGTCAAACCCAAACTTTTTCCACAAAGAAAAAAGAATACAAGTTTCCAAAATGTCTTGGCATTAGATTTCCCATTACCGAACACATCAGCAAAACAGCCCGTATTGGTTTTCTTAAACACTAGGAAACTCATTAATATACAAAGACCGAATACAATTAGAAATTGTAGATAAGAATATGTATCATTCACTGCCATCGCAATATGTAGTTGGCAATTTAAGGACGGGAACATTTTTTGCAAATCTGACTCCGTTTTGGAAACACTGCCGCACGATATTTTTATTGGGGGGGACAGTGTAAGGAGGTGTATATGTAGTGTTTTACCCTTTATTATGTGTTAGTGTAGTGTAGTGTTTTTAGGATACATTCACACTGGCGCAGCCCATGTACTGACTGACGAGTTGTACTTTTGCAACAGCTGGAGGCACACTGGTTGGAAAACCTTCAGTTAGGTTCTGTTATCTAACCAATATTTTCCAACCAGTGTGCCTCCAGCTGTTGCAAAACTACAACTCCCAGCATGTACTGACAGACCGTGCATGCTGGGAGTTGTACTTTTGCAACAGCTGGAGGCACACTGGTTGGAAAACCTTCAGTTAGGTTCTGTTACCTAACTCAGTATTTTCCAACCAGTGTGCCTCCAGCTGTTGCAAAACTACAACTACCAGCATGTACTGATCGCCGAAGGGCATGCTGGGAGATGTAGTTATGCAATAGCTGTAGGTACGCAACTACAACTCCCAGCATGCCGAGACAGCTGTTTGCTGTTTGGGCATGCTGGGATTTGCAGTTTTGTAACATCTGGAGGGCTACAGTTTATAGACCACTGCCCAGTGATCTCCAAACTGTGACCCTCCAGATGTTGCAAAACTACAAATCCCAGCATGCCCAGACAGCAAACAGCTGTCTCGGCATGCTAGGAGTTGTAGTTTTGCAAGATCTGGAGGGATACAGTTTAGAGACCACTGTATAGTGGTCTCAAACTGCAGTCCTCCAGCTGTTGCAAAATTACATATTCCAGCATGCCCAAACAGCAAACAGCTGTCTGGGTATGCTGAGAGTTGTAGTTTTGCAACATCTGGAGGGCTACAGGTTAGAGACCACTGTAGCCCTCCAGATGTTGCTAGGCAACTTACTGGCTTCCGTCGGATCCAGGGAGCCGTCCTCTTCTGCCGCCCGCCGATCACCGTCGCACCGCTGCCTCCGGACGGGTAAGTGGACGTCGGCGTCCTGCCCCGCCTATTGTGTGTGGGCAGGACAGGGAAAACGAAAGTTAACCCCCCCCCCCGCCATCGATCTGCTATTGGTGGTCGCGTCTAGACCACCAATAGCAGGGATAGGAGGGGTGGCACCCCTGCCACCTCATTCCTATCGCTGTAGGGGGATCGTAGTTGTCTTAGACAACCGTGATCCCCCTTATATTCCGGGTCACCATAGTCCCGTAATGACCTGGAATCGGCGCAAATCACAAGTGTGAATTCACTTGCGATTTGCGCCGATCGCTGACTTGGGGGGGTCTGATGACCCCCCTAGGCATTTGCGCGGGGTGCCTGCTGATAGAGATCAGCAGTCACCCCGGTCCCCGCCCGGCGTGCGGCCGGGACCAAAATTCCCACGGGCGTATGGATACGCCCTTCGTCCTTAAGTGCCAGGAGGCAGGGGCGTACCTAGAGCATTTGGCACCTGGGGCGGACCCTTTGTTTGGCACCCCCCCCCCACACACACACACGCACCCCCCCTTAATTACACCCCCTCCCTCCCCTCCCCCCAGGAGCGGACTGACAACACTCGGGGCCCCCGGACCAAAAAAAAAGCAAGGGCCCTGCAGCTCGTCAATCTTCTGCCACACTCCTATTCCACCCAAATCCCACACACAATAAACTAAAATTTATATATATATAAGAAACACTTTAACGTAGGTAAATTTCTATGACCAATAATACTGGTATACAAGGAGTAAATATATACCACCACACAATAACTGGATAATACCGCCATACTGTATAAAACCACTATATACAGACCAGTATACTATAAAGGATCTGTATAAGTGATTATATACAGGACCATATGGCGGTAGATACCAGCTGTACACAGGATCTGTATACCATATAAGTGATTACAGTTACATTTTGGGACTCACAATTACGTCTTTTCTGATCAGCGGCGTCCTCTTTCCTTTTCTTCTCCGTCCGGATAAGACCACCATGTGGATCTCTTAACATCTGCAGGAAAAACATGTCAGACTCTGCATTTATTCAGTGCCCTCCCCTCCTATACACAATCTGCCCATCTATAGGCCCACAAACTGTAATAATGCCCTCCTTGGTGTCCTGCACAGTAAAAGGGCAGGTAGGTAGGTAGCCAGGTAACCCAATCTTTCCCATAGGTATATGCAGAGTTACACCCCCCTCTCTTTCCCATAGGTATATGCAGAGCTACGCTACCCCCCCCTCTTTCCCATAGGTATATGCAGTTACACCCCCCCTCTTTCCCATAGGTATATGCAGAGCTAAACCCCCCATTCCCTCTTCCCCATAGGTATATGCAGAGCTACACCCCCCCTCTTTCCCATAGGTATATGCAAAGCTACACCCCCCCCCTCTTTCCCATAGGTATCTCTAGGGCTGGGCGGTATACCGGTTCATACCGAATACCACATTTTTTGGGCTGCACAATATGGATTTTCCCCCATACCACAATACCGGTTGGGCCCCTCCCCCTCGGGAATGTATTATCAGCCTAGCACAGCGCTGTCCCCCCATCGGGGAACTAATCCTATGTTACCCGCCAGCACTGTTCTACTCCCCCCAATTAATGATCAGCCCAGCTGGGCACTACTCACATATGTCAAGCACTGCCCTCCTCCTCTTTGTTGGGGGCCGCCGGCGATGGAACTCTATACTGTACGCCAGTGGTCTCCAACCTGCAGACCTCCAGATGTTGCAAAACTACAACTCACAGCATGCCCGGACCGCCGGCGATGGAACTCATTGTATGCCAGTGGTCTCCACCCTGCGGACCTCCAGTTGTTGCAAAACTACAACTCCCAGCATGGGAGTTGTAGTTTTGCAACAGCTGGAGGTCCGCAGGTTTGAGACCACTGCTGTACGCTGTATACCTATGCCCGGGCTGCAAAAGATACAGAAAATAAACTTTTAACTTACCCACGTCGCTGGGGACGGGAACGCCGGACAGCCATCAGCCTATCACTGGCCAGAGCGATGCCCCGCCCCTGCCAGTGATAGGCTGAGCCCACTGTCATGTATGAAGCAGTATACAGCGTACAGCAGTGGTCTCAAACCTGCGGACCATCATCTGTTGCAAAACTACAACTCCCAGCATGCCCGGACAGCCAACTGGGAGTTGTAGTTTTGCAACAACTGGAGGTCCGCAGAGCACCGCCCCCCCTCTCCCCATAGGTAAATGCAGAGCACCCCCCCTCTCTCCCCTTCCCTATAGGTAAATGCAGAGCACCCCCCTCTCCCCCCCTTCCCTATAGGTAAATGCAGAGCACCCCCCCTCCCTCTCCACCCCTTCCCTATAGGTAAATGCAGAGCACCCCCCCCTTCCCTATAGGTAAATGCAGAGCACCCCCCTCTCCCCCCCTTCCCTATAGGTAAATGCAGAGCACCCCCCCTCCCTCTCCACCCCTTCCCTATAGGTAAATGCAGAGCACCCCCCCCTTCCCTATAGGTAAATGCAGAGCACCCCTCCCTCTCCCCCCCTTCCCTATAGGTAAATGCAGAGCACCCCCCCTCCCTCTCCCCCCCTTCCCTATAGGTAAATGCAGAGCACCCCCCCCCTCTCTCCTCCTTCCCTATAGGTAAATGCAGAGCACCCCCCCCTTCCCTATAGGTAAATGCAGAGCACCCCCCCTCCCTCTCCCCCCCTTCCCTATAGGTAAATGCAGAGCACCCCCCCTCTCTCTCCCCCTTCCCTATAGGTACATGCAGAGCACCCCCCCCTCTCTCCCCCTTCCCTATAGGTGAATGCAGAGCACACCCCCCCTTCCCTATAGGTAAATGCAGAGCAGCCCCCTCTCCCCCCCCCCCTCTGCTATAGGTAAAAGCAGAGCAGCCCCCCTCTCCCCTATAGGTAAATGCAGAGCACCCCCTCCCTCTCCCCCCCCCCCTTCCCCATAGGTAAATGTAGAGCAAAAAATAAAAATAAAAAAGGATGCTCACCTGATGTCCCACGCAGCGATCTCCTCAGCTGTAGGGCCCGCGTCTTCTCCCCTCCACAGTACAGGCGCTGATGAGTGACGTCACCGGCGCCTGTACTGCGTGCTGCGTGGGGGCGGAGGTCACATCTCCTCTGTGTAGCTGCAGATGCGGCTCACACAGAGGGGACGCCTTCTCCTGTATGTGCGTGTATCGCGCATACAGGAGAAGGCACCGCTGTCTGCTGGGGATCTGGGACGAGTGTCCCGGACCTCAGCAGCGGCGGCGGCGGGTCAGTCTGCCCCTGGCACCCCCCTTGAGAGTGGCACCCGGGGTGGACCGCCCCCCAGTTCTTTTCTTTTTGAATTTCTTTTCTGTCTGACCACAGTGCTCTCTGCTGACACCTCTGTCCATGTCAGGAACTCTCCAGAGCAGGAGGAGTTTGCTATGGAGATTTTCTTGTACTCTGGACAGTGCCGTAGCGGGGGGTGGGTCGAACAGGCTAGCAAAAAAAAAAAATAGGATGGTGGGAGCTACCCTTTAAAGTAACACTTTCAGAATATTTTTCCTATGATAAATTATAGAGGATTATGATGTAAAAAAAAGCACCTGAAAGCTGAACTCTTTTATGCAGGATAAAGTCAGCAACTGCTGAGCCGAGAAGTTTGTGACGAATCGAATCACTGTAATTTCGCTCATCTCTAATTATGATCCTTTACACTACACTAAATACAAACAGGTTAAAGGGGTTGTGCGCTGCCCTGCAGTTCGGAGCTCCGCTTACAGCGTCCGAAAGTTCATTACTTCGTGTCGTCTCACCCACGCCCTCAACGAAAGTCTATGGGAAGGGGGCGCGACCGCAGTCACGCCCCCTTCCCATAGACTTTGGTAGAGGGGCCGGGCGAGACGTCACGAAGGGGCCGGCCGCGAACACGGAAGCCCGCACACAGCGTTCGGAGTAATGAACTTTCGGACTCTGTGAGTGGAGCTCCAAACTGCATGGGAGCGCACAACCCCTTTAAGGTAGAAAAAAAATATTGGAGTGATTCTTTAACAGAAGAAATGAGGAGATGGTAAGTCCTAAATAACTACAGGAGTCTCACATCTTGAAAACAAACACAATGTTGGCAAAAGCTCATTTTACCTTTGAAGCGGGAGGTTCAGTATGAAGTAAAATTAGGACATGTTTGATGTTGTAATAAATGCTAAGAAACAGTAACATAATTACAAGTGATACTTCTGTTTTCCTACTTCTTTTTGATATTGTAATCCTGCTACAGATCACACATCTGTCACTGCATATCATTTTGGGAACACAATGATATCCATTTCCATATAGTCACGGCCGTAAATGTTGGCACCCCTGAAATCTTTCTAGAAAATGAAGTATTTCTCACAGAAAAGGATTGCAGTAGCACATGTTTTGTTATACACCTGTTTATTCCCTTTGTGTGTATTGGAACTAAACCAAAAAGGGGAGGGAAAAAAGCAAATTGGACATAATGTCACACCAAACTCCAAAAATGGTCTGGACAAAATTATTGGCACCCTTTCAAAATTGTGGATGAATAAGTTTGTTTCAAGCATGTGATGCTCCTTTAACCCCTTAAGGACCAAGCGTTTTTCTGTTTTTGCACTTTCCTTTTCTCCTCCTTACCTTTTGCACCTAAAAATCCATATGATGGGTTATTTTTTGCGCCACCAATTCTACTTTGTAATGACATCAGTGATTTTACCCAAAAATCTACGGCGAAATGGGAAAGAAAATCATTGTGCGACATAATTGAAGAGAAAACACAATTTAGTAAATTTTGGGGGCTTTTATTTCTACGCAGTAAATTTTTCGGTACAAGTGACACTTTATCTTTATTCTGTAGGTCCATATGGTTAAAATGATACCCTACTTATATAGATTTGATTTTGTAGTACTTTTGGAAAAAAATCATAACTACATGCACGAAAAGTTATACATTTATAATTGTCCTCTTCTGACCCCTATAACTTTTTTATTTTTCCGTGTACGGGGCGGAATGAGGGCAAATTTTTTTGCGTCGGGATCTGAAGTTTTATTTGTTACCATTTTTGCTTTGATCGGACTTTTTGATAGATCTTTATTTCTTTTTAATGGTATTAAAAGTGAGCAAAAAAACAGTATTTGGACTTTGGAATATTTTTTTGGCGTGTACGCCATTGACAGTGCGGTTTAATTAACAATATAGTTTTATAGATCAGACACTTACGCACCCGGCGATACCACATAAGTTTATTTTTATTATATTTATATTTTTTTTTTAATGGAATTTGGGAAAAGGGGGGTGATTTAAACTTTTAATAAATAATGGGGTTAATGTGTATGTTTTAAAACTTTTTTGAAACTTTTTTTTTTTAGGGGACTTTTAGGAGGAAACATGATTCCTCATACAGATCAATGTGGTTCCATAGAACTACATTGATCTGTGCGCTCTGCACTCGATTGATAAAAGCCTGGTCCAGTGAAGGAAAGGCAAGCCATCCGGCTACCTCAGCAGTGGATCGCCCTGGACCACCAGGGATGGGATAAAGGCACCTTTAGACACCGCTGTCAGCTTTAACAGTGGCGATCCAAAGGGTTAATTGCTGGCCACAGCGATCTCCACATGTCAGCTATTAACCCTTTAACGACAAAGGACATATATTTACGTCCTTGGCCGGTTCCCGCGATATAACGCGGGGTCACGCGGTGACCCCGCGTCATATTGGGTAGGTCCTGGCATGCATCTGATGCCGGGACCCGGGGCTAATAGCGCGCGGCAGCGATCGCGGCGCCGCGCGCTATTAACCCTTTAGACACGTTGTTCAAAGTTGAACGCCGCGTCTAAAACAAAAGTAAAACCTTCCCAGCTGCTCAGCGGGACTGATCGGGACCACCGCAGTGAAAATGCGGTGTCCCGATCAGCTGGGACATGAGCCTCCGGCGTGTCCCCTCGGCGATTGATTGCTCCAAGCCTGATATGCAGGCTTGAGCAATCGACCGCCGATAACCCTGATCATTGCAAAGCTATGGCTTTTCAGTGAACAGTGCTGGCAATCAGTGTGTGCAGTATTATAGGTCCCTATGGGAGCTATAACACTGCAAAAAAAAAGTGTAAAAAAAAAAAGTTAAGAAATGTGATTTAACTCTTTCCTTAATAAAAGTTCAAATCACCCCCCTTTTCCCATAAAAAAAAAACACCATGTAAATAAAAATAAATATAAACATATGTGGTATCGCCGCGTGCGTAAATGTCCGAACTATAAAAATATATCATTAATTAAACTGCACGGTCAATGGCGTACATGCAAAAAAAATCCAAAATCCAAAATAACGTACTTTTGGTCACTTTTTATATCATGAAAAAATGAATATAAAGCGATCAAAAAGTCCAATCAATACAAAAATGGTACCGCTAAAAACCTCAGATCACGGCGCAAAAAATGAGCCCTCAACCCACCCCATACACAGAAAAAAAAAAAAGTTATAGGGGTCAGAAGATGACAATTTTAAACGTGTACATTTCCATGCATGTAGTTATGATTTTTTCCAGAAGTACGACAAAATCAAACCTATATAAGTAGGGTATCATTTTATTCGTATGGACCTACAGAATAAAGATAAGGTGTATTTTTTACCGAAAAATGTACTGCGTAGAAACGGAAGTCCCCAAAAGTTACAAAATTGCGTTTTTCTTCAATTTCGTCGCACATTTTTCCCGTTTTGCCGTAGATTTTTGGGTAAAATGACTGATGTCACTGCAAAGTAGAATTGGTGGCGCAAAAAATAAGCCATCATATGGATTTTTAGGAGCAAAATTGAAAGGGTTATGATTTTTAAAAGGTGAGGAGGAAAAAACAAAAGTGCAAAAATGGAAAAACCCGTGGTCCTTAAAGGGTTAATGCCGGCCCCAGCTACAAGAATCAGCTGGGGCCGGCATGATGCGGGCTCGAGTCGGGAGACGTCCATGGTCGTTAACGAGTTAAACTCACCTGGGGCAAGTAACAGGGGTGGGCAACATAAAAATCACACCTGAAAGCAGATAAAAAGGAGAGAAGTTCACTTAGTCTTTGCATTGTGTGTCTGTGTGTGCCACACTATTCATGGACAACAGAAAGAGTAGAAGAGAACTGTCTGAGGACTTGAGAACCAAAATTGTGGGAAAATAGCAACAATCTCCAGGTTACAAGTCCATCTCCAGAGATCTAGATTTGCCTTTGTCCGCAACATTATCAAGAAGTTTGCAACCCATGGCACTGTAGCTAATCTCCCTGGGTGTGGATGGAAGTGAAAAATTGATGAAAGGTGTCAACACAGGATAGTCCGGATGGTGTATAAGCAGCCCCAAACAAGTTCCAAACATATTCAAGCTGTCCTGCAGGATCAGGGAGCATCAGTGTCAGTGAGAACTATCCATCAACATTTAAATTAAATGATATGCTATGGCAGGAGACCCAGGAGGACCCCACTGCTGACACAGAGAATAAAAATAGTGTCAGAAAGCTGGGTTTGTGTCCGAGATCTTGGGTCTTCCAGCAGGACAATGACCCCAAAAATACATCAAAAAGCACTCAGAAATGGATGGCAACAAAGCGCTGGAGACTTCTGAAGAGGCCAGAAATGAGTGCAGATCGAAATCCCATTGAAAACCTGTGGAGAGATCTTAAAATTGCTGCTGGGAAAAGGCGCCTTCCAATAAGAGAGACCTGGAGCAGTTTGCAAAGGAAGAGTGGCGGTTCTGATACATTATACCATTGCTGCATATGTGGCTGGCAGGGCCCAGCAGAGCCTCATTATGCATGGTTGCTAATGGTTATGACCATTTTATATGATTTATTTTCGTTTTGGTGTTGGTATACACAGGCACTGTTATATTGGTGAACTTTAATGCAGACCAATTAAAGGTTATGTATTAGGCACACCTTTTTGTTAGAACACTTCGTAGCTGTTCTTACAATTATCTGATCAAAGGAAGAGTGGTCCAACATTCCAGCTGAGAGGTGTAAGAAGCTTATTGATGGTTATAGCAAGCGATTGATTTCAGTAATTTTTCCAAAGGGTGTGCAACCAAATATTAGGTTAAGGGTGCCTATAATTTTGTCCAGCCCATTTTTGGAGTTTGGTGGGACATTATGTCCAATTTGCGTATTTTTCCTCCCTTTTTTGGTTTAGTTCCAGTACACACAAAGGGAATAAACATGTGTATAGTAAAACATGTGTTACTGCAATCCTTTTCTGTGAAAAATACTTAATTTTCTTGAAAAATTTCAGGGGTGCCAACATTTAGAGCCGTGACTGCATTGATGACTACACATGTCTATGAACCTGATGTTACCTTGGAGGGATCCAAGAATTCATTTATCACAGCAAATGACAATGACATAGCAAATAACCCTTGGGGTGTATTAATCCTTATGATCATTGGTATGCCCAAAAATACGTAGTAGGACAGTGGCTGTGTGTCTCCAAACACTTTCAGTGAACAGTATGGATGTTTAGGAGGCAATGGACATTTATGCCATAATGTATCTGTCTCCATAGGCTGTATGTGTCGTTTTTAAAAATTAATCTTTAACTACTACACATATCTATAGTTTAATCATTACTAACTAATCATACATGATATTTAAACTGGACCTTTGCTTAACATGAGGACCCTAAATATTTGTATGATACATGCTGTTCTAAACCTGGAGTGTTTTTTAATTATTTCTATATCGCTGGACAACATTTAGTCAACGCCGTACTAAAGGACCCTCACCCTGTTTAATAGGGCTAAAAATCTGACAGACTGATCAGGTGTAGAGCTGCTAAAAAATAATTGGCCATTGTGTAATAGGGGATATGCGGCCGATCAAGTGATCGTTTATGCGTATGCCCCTTCCCCATGCACAATATTTGAGCCTTCGGATAGTCTTTGTAAACGCTGCTGATTTTAAAGGGGTACTCCACTGGAAAACATTTTCTTTTAAATCAATTGGTACCAGAAAGTTAAACAGATTTGTAAATTACTTCTATTAAAAAATCCCAATCCTTTCAGTACTTATCAGCTGCTATATACTACAGAGGAAGTTCTTTTCTTTTTGAATTTCCTTTCTGTTTGACAATATGCTCTCTGCTGACACCTCTGTCCATTTTAGGAATTGTCCAGAGTAGGAGCCAATCCCCATAGCAAGCCTATCCTGCTCTGGACAGTTTCTGACACAGAGTCAGCAGAGAGCAAGTTGTCAGAAAGAAAGGAAATGCAATAAGAAAAGAACTTCCTGTAGTATACATAATCTAAAAGGTACTGGAAGAATTGGGAATTTTTAATAGAAGTAATTTACAAATCTGTTTTCTGGCACTCCGGTGGAAAACTTTTTTTTTATTTAAATAAACTGGTGCCAGAAAGTTAAACAGAATTGTAAATTACTTCTATTAACCCCATAAGGACCAGGCCATTTTATACCTTAAGGACCGGAGCGTTTTTTGCAATTCTGACCACTGTCACTTTAAACATTAATAACTCTGGAATGCTTTTAGTTATCATTCTGATTCCGAGATTGTTTTTTCGTGACATATTCTACTTTAACTTAGTGGTAAAATTTTATGGTAACTTGCATCCTTTCTTGGTGAAAAATCCCAAAATTTGATGAAAAAAATGAAAATTTTGCATTTTTCTAACTTTGAAGCTCTCTGCTTGTAAGGAAAATGGATATTCAAAATATATTTTTTTTTGGTTCACATATACAATATGTCTACTTTATGTTTGCATCATAAAATTTATGAGTTTTTACTTTTGGAAGACACCATAGGGCTTCAAAGTTCAGCAGCAGCAATTTTGAAATTTTTCACAAAATTTTCAAACTCACTATTTTTCAGGGACCAGTTCAGTTTTGAAGTGGATTTGAAGGGTCTTTATATTAGAAATACCCCATAAAAGACCCCATTATAAAAACTACACCCCCTAAAGTATTCAAAAAAACATTCAGTAAGTGTATTAACCCTTTAGGTGTTTCACAGGAATAGCAGCAAAGTGAAGGAGAAAAATCTAAATCTTTATTTTTTACACTCGCATGTTCTTGTAGACCCAATTTTTGAATTTTTGCAAGGGGTAAAAAGGAGAAAATTTTTACTTGTATTTGAAACCCAATTTCTCTCGAGTAAGCACATACCTCATATGTCTATGTTAATTGTTCGGCGGGCGCAGTAGAGGGCTCAGAAGGGAAGGAGCGACAAATGGTTTTTGGGGGGCATGCCGCATTTAGGAAGCCCCTATGGTGCCAGGACAGCAAAAAAAAACACATGGCATACCATTTTGGAAACTAGACCCCTCAGGGAACGTAACAAGGGGTAAAGTGAGCCTTAATACCCTACAGGTGATTCACGACTTTTGCATATGTAAAAAAAATATATATTTTTTTTACCTAAAATGCTTGGTTTCCCAAAAATTTTACATTTTTAAAAAGGGTAATAGCAGAAAATACCCCCCAAAATTTGAAGCCCAATTTCTCCCGATACAGAAAACACCTCGCATGGGGGTGAAAAGTGCTCTGCTGGTGCACTACAGGTCACAGAAGAGAAGGAGTCACATTTGGCTTTTTGAAAGCAAATTTTGCTCTGGGGGCATGCCCCATTTAGGAAGCCCCTATGGTGCCAGAACAGCAAAAAAAAAAACACATGGCATACCATTTTGGAAACTAGACCCCTCGGGGAACGTAACAAGGGGTAATTTGAACCTTAATACCCTACAGGTGTTTCACGACTTTTGCATATGTAAAAAAATATATATTTTTTTTACCTAAAATGCTTGTTTTCCCAAAAATTTTACATTTTTTAAAAGGGTAATAGCAGAAAATACCCCCCAAAATTTGAAGCCCAATTTCTTCCGAGTACGGCGATACCCCATATGTGGCCCTAAACTGTTGCCTTGAAATACGACAGGGCTCCAAAGTGAGAGCGCCATGCGCATTTGAGGCCTAAGTTAGGGACTTGCATAGGGGTGGACATAGGGGTATTCTACGCCAGTGATTTCCAAACAGGGTGCCTCCAGCTGTTGTAAAACTCCCAGCATGCCTGGACAGTCAACGGCTATCTGGCAATACTGGGAGTAGTTGTTTTGCAACAGCTGGAGGCTCCGTTTTGGAAACAGTGGCGTACCAGACGTTTTTCATTTTTATTGGGGAGGGGGGTTGTATAGGGGTATGTGTATATGTAGTGTTTTTTACTTTTTATTTTATTTTGTGTTAGTGTAGTGTAGTGTTTTTAGGGTACAGTCGCACGGGCGGGGGTTCACAGTAGTTTCTCGCTGGCAGTTTGAGCTACGGCAGAAAATTTGACGCAGCTCAAACTTGCAGCCGGATATTTACTGTAATCCTCCGCCCATGTGAGTGTACCCTGTACGTTCACATTGGTTTGGGGAAATCCAGCTGTTGCAAAACTACAACTCCCAGCATGTACGGTATATCAGTGCATGCTGGGAGTTGTAGTTTTGCAACCGCTGGAGGCTCCGTTTTGGAAACAGTGGCGTACCAGACGTTTTTCATTTTTATTTGGGAGGGGAGGGGGGCTGTGTAGGGGTATGTGTATATGTAGTGTTTTTTACTTTTTATTTTATTGTGTGTTAGTGTAGTGTAGTGTTTTTAGGGTACAGTCACACGGGCGGGGGGTTCACAGTAGTTTCTCGCTGGCAGTTTGAGCTGCGGCAGAAATTTTGCCGCACCTCAAACTTGCAGCCGGATACTTACTGTAATCCTCCGCCCATGTGAGTGTACCCTGTACGTTCACATTGGGGGGGGGGGGGGGGAACATCCAGCTGTTGCAAAACTACAACTCCCAGCATGTACGGTCTATCAGTGCATGCTGGGAGTTGTAGTTTTGCAACAGCTGGAGGCACACTGGTTGTGAAACACCGAGTTTGGTAACAAACTCAGTGTTTTGCAACCAGTGTGCCTTCAGCTGTTGCAAAAGCTACAACCCCCAGCATGTACGGACAGCGGAAGGGCATGCTGGGTGTTGTAGTTATGCAACAGCTGGAGGCATACTACTTTGGCTGGGGATGCTGGGGATTGTAGTTATGCAACAGCTGGAGACACACTGGTTTGCTACTTAACTCAGTGTGCCTTCAGCTGTTGCAAAACTACAACTCTCAGCAGTCACCGACAGCCAACGGGCATGCTGGGAGTTGTAGTTATGCAACCACCAGATGCACCACTACAACTCCCAGCATGCACTTTAGCTGATTGTGCAAGCTGGGAGTTGTAGTTACACAACAGCTGAAGGTACACTTTTCCATAGAAAGAATGTGCCTCCAGCTGTTGCAAAACTACAAGTCCCAGCATGCCCATAAGGGCATGCTGGGAGTTGTGGTGGTCTGCCTCCTGCTGTTGCATAACTACAGCTCCCAGCATGCCCTTTTTGCATGCTGGGAGCTGTTGCTAAGCAACAGCAGGAGGCTGTCACTCACCTCCAACGATCCTCGCTGCACCAGGTCAGTCCCTCGTCGTCTCCGCCGCCGCTGCTCCTGGGGCCCCGATCCCAACAGGGGCGCCGGGGATCGGGGTCCCCAGCACCCGGGGTGCACGTCCCGCACCCGCTCACGTCCTCCGGAAGAGGGGCGGAGCTGGTTGCGGGAGTGACACCCGCAGCAGGCGCCCTGATTGGTCGGCCGGTAATCCGGCCGACGAATCAGGGCGATCGTGAGGTGGCACCAGTGCCACCTCACCCCTGCTGGCTCTGGCTGATCGGGGCCGTCTCTGACGGCCCCGATCAGCCAATAATTCCGGGTCACCAGGTCACTGGAGACCCGATTGACCCGGAATCCGCCGCAGATCGCTGGACCGAATTGTCCAGCGATCTGCGGCCATCGCCGACATGGGGGGTCATAATGACCCCCCTGGGCGATATGCCCCGATGCCTGCTGAACGATTTCAGCAGGCATCGGGCACCGGCTCCGCTCCAGATGGTTGCGGGGGGCCGGTAAAACACATGACGTTCTCATAAGTCATGTGTCCTTAAGGACTCGGAAATGGAGACGTATGAGAACGTCATGTGTCCTTAAGGGGTTAAAAAATCTTATTCCTTCCAGTACTTATTAGCTGCTGAATACTACATAGGAAATTATTTTCTTTTTGGAACACAGTGCTCTCTGCTGACATCTCTGTCCATTTTAGGGACTGTCCAGAGCAGCATATGTTTGCTATGGGGATTTTCTCCTACTCTGTCCATTTTAAGAACTGTCTGGAGAAGTCAGCAGAGAGCACCGTGGTCATGATGTCAGCAGAGAGCTCTGTGTTCCAAAAAGAAAAGAATTTCCTATGTAGTATTCAGCAGCTAATAAGTACTGGAAGAATTAAGATTTTTTAATAGAAGTAATTTACAAATCTGTTTAACTTTCTGGCACCAGTTGATAAAAATAAAAAAAAGTTATCCACTGGAGTTCCCCCTTAAAAATAAAATGTTTTCCAGTGGAGTACCCCTTTAAAAGAAAATGTTTTCCAGTGGAGGACCCCTTTAAAAGAAAATGTTTTCCAGTGGAGGACCCGTTTAAAAATGGCCATAAGTCTTATGAACCTATTGACTCCACAAATGGATTCAAGCCTTGTAAGCTAATTTTTGTATATGTAAATTATTTGGCAGATAGTGGCACAATCCTTATTATTAAACAATTATTTCATCTATAGATCAATTCATTATCTATGTGGGCTCCCTACATCTTCTCTAGCTGCATACATTTGTCACATACTGGTCTGTTCTTATTCACCCTTCTCTTGGTCAGTTCCAAAACAGCATATTTACATTTACAAGTACCAGCCTGATCATGGGTCCGTTGACCTGAACTAACAGCATCATTGATCCCTATGAGGCTTTCAAACGAATATCTGTCATGTAAAGGTGGATTCACACTACGTATTGGTGATACGTTCACCAGATCCTGGTGGCTGGGGGGGGGGGAGTGAAAATCAGGCGCTCCTGTATCCCAGCCGGACCCGGCCCTAATCTCATTCATTTGCTCCGTATCTGGTTTTCTGTCTGGACCTAAAACCGTGGTATACCGCAGTTTTAGGTCCGGTCAGAAAAACGGATACGGGGGAAAAATTAGCCGACTGGAGTCACTATCTGACTCCGGTCGGCTCATTCAAATGATATGGGAGTGCCCAATTTTTACCCCAGCTGGATTTGGTGACCGTATCATCAAAACGTGGTGTAAACCAACCCTAATAATGAGAGTGACATACCCATATGGGAAAAGGCTGAAAGAAAAAGCAAACTGCAGGCCCCTGTTAATTATAATATCACTTTCTTCATACATTTAATATCTATATTCTATAGAAAGACTAAGAATCTAACAATAATCATTTAGGCATTTATTGTTTATTTTGCTTTTTATATTTCTCATGACACACATTTTTATTCAATTCTTTTTGTTAAGGGTGTTTGACATCACACTTTACATCCTGCTAACATGTCCTGTTTTTTCTTTTGAGGTTAGAAACAGGATCTGTCTTCATCCAGTTCTAAACAGGACAGGAAAAAGGAACCTGCATCATGTGTGTACTGTTGCCTCCAGTTTTAATGGTTAATTTGCCCAAAAAGTAAAAATGGGACGTTTCAACAGGATGCAAAAACAGGATGGAAAACCCGCCTTATTCATAAGCAGAACTGTCAGGACAATTCCCGAAACAACTTTTTAGTCAAGTTCACAGACCGTTACATAAGTATCAGTTTCTCAGGTTTTCCTACTCCTAGGTATGCTTTCTTGGTTTATTCTGTAAACTACTGACAATATTAGTCCAAAATTCCAAATATTAATTAATGTAATTTAGAGGATTTGTAAAAATAACAACTGTTAAATATAACAAAATAAACATGTTTTAACTTAGGAAGAGTTCAGAAACCAATATTTGATGGAATAACTCAGCTTTAATACGCCTCGGCATGCTCTCCACCAGTGTGTCACATTACTATTAGGTGACGTTATGCCATTACTGGCACAAAAATTCAAGTGGCTAGACTTTGTTTGATAACTTGTGACTATCCGTCTTCCTCTTGATCAAATAGGATTGATGTCTGGAGATTGGCCTGGCCACGATAGTGTCTTGATCTGGTGGTCTTCCATCCACACCATGACTGACCTGGCTGCGTGACATGGAGCATTGTCCTGCTAGAAAAGACAATTTTTTTTAGAGCAGAAGGAAGCAGGTGTTCTTTCAGGATAATCTATTCATGCGCCCTTCACAAAGGCAAATCTGCCTGATTCCAGCCTTCCTGAAGCATTCCCAGATCCTCCACCAAATTTCTGTGCTAGACACAGTGGTTTGTAGGACATTCCAGGATTCCATCTAAACATTATCGTCCAGGTGTTGGGCAAAGCTGAAAATTTAACTTATTAGAAAAGATGTCTTTCATTCCTCTACGGTCCAATCCTTATGATTGCTTTGAACCATTCTAAACATGTACTTTACCCCGACTGCTGTTTGCCATTCTATTTGTAGGTCACTTGATGTCATCCTATAGCTGTAAAGTGACATTTGAGATGACATTGGTCACCTGCCTGTTCACAGTAGTTTTTCCCCTCTGCCAAGCTGTAGATTTGTTGTCCCCAATATCTGTTAATGACCTTGTTCTTATGAACCACTATATTTGATTTTTTTTAGGATGAAATCAATCTGACATACTGTATTCCGCCAGTAAAGCCAAAATGTAAAGTTTTTCCTTTTAACTCTTCCCATGCTTAATATCTTCTTATTAAAATTACCTTAGAAATATTACTTTTCTAAAGGACAGGGGACCCCCAGCGATCTCAGTGCAGGCACCCCAGAGTTCTGAACATTATGTTCAGAACGCTGGGTTTGGGCGGCTGTGGTTGTGACGTCACCACATGGGTGCCCACATGGAGATATACTTGTGTTGGAATTTAACAAACAAAACTACTTGTCCAAGGGACCAAAAGGAGAGCGCAATCTACTTATCCTGGGACACAAAATAATTTCAACCAATGTCATCACGTAGGGCTCCCCCATTTTGGTAAATATGGCCCCAGATAGATATTTTCCCCAGTTGGTAAGCAGGTAGGGCTCCCCCAGTAACGAAATAATGCCCCAGATAGATATTTTTCCCCTGGTTGGTAGGAAGGTAGGGCTCCCCAGTAGGTAGATAGAGCCCAAGATATATGTCACCCATCAGGTAGGAGGAAGGGCTCCCCATAAGGTAGACAGGGCCCCAGATAGATACGTCCCACATCAGGCGATGTGATTTCCACAACCCTGTAAATGTTATGGTAAGTATGTGTAATGTAAACTGTATAGAACGTGCGCGTGGTGTAAACGATATAGGATAAAATGACTTACATTCAATACATTGGTATGCTTGTGTATGTAACATATAAAACCAATCCGCTCTGATGTGTAAATGGTGTGCTTGTGGGGAACGTGACTTGAAGGAACGCTTATGAGATCCATATAGCAGGTATACACATACCCCCAAGACAGCTCAGCCTAGGAGCCAGAGAGAGGAGCTTGGATTGAGGAGTCGGCTCCATGCAGCAGGATAACCTCTGCATTCAGCTTCCTGCTGATATACACATGATGCAATTTAAGAAACATTAGGAATAATAACAATTATAATGTATAATTCTGAAACACTCATGGATACAAATTATATATTAAGTAATTGTGGGTAAATAGTTTCCTTTTTTGTGTGTCAATATATTAATTTCTTCAGTACAGACCAAAAGTTTGGACACACCTCAAAGAGTTTTTTTTTTTCAGGACTATGAAAATTGTAGATTCACACTGAAGGCATCAAAACTATGAATTAACACATGTGGAATTATAGACATAACAAAAAAGTGTGAAACAACTGAAAATATGTCATATTCTAGGTGGAAAGTGTCCCCAAGTGCAGTCACAAAAACCATCAAGAGCTACAAAGAAACTGGCTCACATGTGGACCACCCCAGGAAAGGAAGACCAAGAGTCACCTCGGCTGCAGAGGATAAGTTCATCCGAGTCACCAGCCTTAGAAATCGCAGGTTAACAGCAGCTCAGATTAGAGACCAGGTCAATGCCACACAGAGTTCTAGCAGCAGACACATCTCTAGAACAACAGTTAAGAGGAGACTGTGTGAATCAGGCCTTCATGGTAGAATATCTGCCAGGAAACCACTGCTAAGGACAGGCAACAAGCAGAAGAGACTTGTTTGGGCTTAAGAACACAAGGAATGGAGGGACATTAGACCAGTGGAAATCTGTGCTGTGGTCCAAATTTGAGATCTTTGGTTCCAATCACCGTGTCTTTGTGCGACACAGAAAAGGTGAACGGATGGACTCTACATGCCTGGTTCCCACTGTGAAGCATGGAGGAGGAGGTGTGATGGTGGGGGGGTGCTTTGCTGGGGACACTGTTGGGGATTTATTTAAAATTGAAGGCATACTGAACCAGCATGGCTATCACAGCATCTTGCAGCGGCTGCTATTCCATCTGGTTTGCGTTTAGTTGGACCATCATTTATTTTTCAACAGGACAATGACCCCAAACACACCTCCAGGCTGTGTAAGGGCTATTTGACCAAGGAGAGTGATGGGGTGCTGCGCGTGATGACCTGGCCTCCACAGTCACCAGACCTGAACCCAATGAAGGCAAAAGGGCCAACAAGTGCTGAGCATCTCTGGGAACTCCTTCAAGACTGTTGGAAGACCATTTCAGGTGACTACCTCTTGAAGCTCATCAAGAGAATGCCAAGAGTGTGCAAAGCAGTAATCAAAGCAAAAGGTGGCTACTTTGAAGAACCTAGAATATGACATATTTTCAGTTGTTTCACACTTTTTTGTTATGTATATAATTCCACATGTGTTAATTCATAGTTTTGATGCCTTCAGTGTGAATGTACAATTTTCAGGGTCATGAAAATAAAGAAAACTCTTTGAATAAGAAGGTGTGTCCAAACTTTTGGTCTGTACTTTATAATAACAATCTTCCGTTATTGGCAAAGCCTTGAAGCATTTGTAGTAATGGACTTTTCTTGTTGCTGTCGTGTACTTTAAATTGTCATTTTCACATAAAACATTCTATTTAAACATTTAATTGGGTTAATCTGTGTCCTGACTACCCAAGGCATTTACCACATGAAAAAACGGACCAGGAAGTAACATTCAAGTGTATGGAGGGATCAGAGTATAGTATACAGCCACTAAAGGTATAGGTAAGGTATATGGCACCCTCAACAGAAAGTGTAATTAGAAAATTACCAATTATGTATATTGAGTTTTTACATTAAACTTTATTTAAATTAGTTTTAATGATGCGGTTCTATTTTACAATCTAAATCATAAAATAAGCCTGAAATATTTAAATTTTAACTTTCGCCACTAGGTATTCTAATAACACTTCCTGTTCTGTACTGATCATTTTCCAGCAGTTTCCTTATCACAGACAGAAGTACAGTGAAAGGTGACACCAGTATAAAGATAAGATGGGATCAGACTTTTCACAACAGAGCTCAGCCTCCCCCCAACCTCAGTGTTCGTATAGGTTTACACAAGTATTATAGCCACAAGTCCAGACCATGGGTCTAATGACTAAACTGATAAGAGTCATAGATCCCTATTTGGCGCTGAAACTCATATCCAGCATGTATTGCTGAGAGGGACACATCCACGTAAGCAAAGTCTAAAACTAAAAGTAGACTTCAAAATGAACAAGGGGGTCTAAAATGAAGATTTCATACTAAAACATAGTGGTTAAATAAAGTATGTAAAAAAAAAAAAAAAGCTACACTAACACACAGTGGCCCTCTAACTAAGAGTGGAGTGTAGTTTTTTTTTTGTGGGTTTTTGTTTCCTTGGTATTTAATATTGTATCCTGTATTCGTCGATTTTCCCTACGTTTTGCTCTTTTTACACATGCTCTGAGATGGTTTTTCAGAGATCAAATCCACCACATTTTATGTGGAAACATTAGTAAATCTGTAGGTTTCTTTCGAAAGTGTAGGGTCTTTAAGAGAGACGCCCCTTTTCCCGGATGTACACTGCTTTTGTAGGGTTTTTGGAGTTAAATGGAGAGTTAGGGTTTTTTGGATTTTTTGTCAGAAATTCTGGTACACGACACATAAACCCCCACATAATCTACTTGGAAAAGCCTTAGTAAATGAGGCCCAATGTCTTAATTTTTCCATGATGCAGGTTAAAAGATTGGAGCTCAGATGGATTCAAAACAGATATATGAAAAATAAATGGCATACATTTTATTGCAGTGCCTAACAGCTTAGCACAAGACTTATCTACATAAAGCATCCGAAACTTTTTGGGACCTCTGGCCATGCTTTGTAAAAGCTTAGCAGTGTACTCTATTCAAAATATAGCTTTGCACCTATAACATTCAAAAGTGTCAACTGGGGATTAAAGGAGATTCATCAAAACCTGTGCAGAGTAAAAGTTGCTGAGTTGCCCATAGCAACCAATCAGATCGCTTCTTTCACTTTTGAAAAGGCCTCCGAAAGATGAAAGAAGCGATCTGATTGGTTGCTATGGGCAACTCAGCAACATTTCCTCTGGACAGGTATTCATAAATCTCCCTCTAAATGAACACACACACACAAGCTCATAGGTGTCAAATGAATAAAAAATAATAAAAGCTAGAATGTTTCTGAAAGTAACATTTGCTATATATTTTCATATCATGTGCTTTTAATGTAACCTCATAGTTTCAAATACAAGTGGTACCTTTTGATCTGCACAATATTTTAACCCTTTGTTGTGCAGAGTCAGCACTTTCGGGCATCTAAGTGATTACTTTTCTTAACTGTTCCCAACAGCTTGGTCAGATAGCCTAGAGATCAGGGATAGGCAACCTTCGGAACTGAAGATGTTTTGGACTACATCACCCATGATGCTTTTACTGCCAAAATGTTGCAAAAGCATCATGGGAAATGTAGTCCAGAACATCAGCAGTGCCGAAGGTTGCCTATGCCTGGCCTAGATGATGGGCAATTCGTCGGCCCGACCATTCTGCTTCTTCTCTCTCTCTCTCCAATTATGCATCCCCTCTAAACATCTGTACACTGGGCAAAATATGAGTGCATCATAGAGGCATGTCTAGCAGGCAATCTCTCACCAAGAAGTACACTACCCAGAAGTAGCCTGAGAGGCCTTTTAGAGGGCAGCAGGGGACGCACTTGCATGCCCTCTTATGGAAAGGCCCATTGTCTGATCAGACCACACTTGTAATCATTTATAAACCCGCTTGAGACAACTACATGCAAATTTTGCATAACATTTCTTTAGGGGCTTGTATATTTATTGTCAACAAATGTGTTCTTATTTGTACTGTTTATTGTGGATGTGCATGTTTTGCTAATCTGCTGCCTTCTTTGTTAGTACATTCAAACATAGACACATATTATCAAATAATCTTTCCTTTTCCAATCTTTTCCGAGGCTGCACCTTCACAAAGCCAGTTAGTTTGTTTTCTGCCAAACATTGGAATGATATGCAGTACACAACTCCCATACTTCAAATGCTCATTTCCAGCAATGTCAGTCAACAGGCAGGTTTTCAAGCTTCCTATGCAAATCAAACATGACATCAATTCTCGCTGCTAATGTATAAATTACAAGCTACTAATGTATAAATTTGCACTAGAGCATAGTGAGAACCTTGGCACATTATAAACTGAGCAAAATAAATAAGCAAGACTATTTGAAAAAAAAGTATATTTATATTTCGCAGTTGGTAAAAGGGCAAACAGTAGGTCATAGTGAGAAATGTACAACATCTTGTCAGAAGTGATTAACGTTTCCACCCCGAGTACTAATAAAATAACTCAATGCGCATTAAGAAGGGTTGTGCATACCCACAGCACAGAAATAATGGATAAGGTAGACTTGTGACTCAATCCTTTGCAACATTTAACAGAAGCAGTGAACACAAGCATTCTCGATGAGACATTCGGAGTGATGGAGAGCAGCTGAAAGCAAACAACCAGCGCAAGGGCATAAAAGACTCAACAACCAGTTGTTGGGCACCAGATTGTTTTGATAAATGTAGACTTCCATTTAAGTGCGCTCCTGGGACAAACGTTAGAACTTCTTGTACTCCATGTCTTCTGGAGGATTAACGTCTACTTTTCTTTTGCCCACATCTAACCAGTTTGTGCTAAGAACTGTACCACCAGACTCCGTCTGTAAAAGAAAAAAAAGTAAATAACCATAAAATGATATGCAAGAATAAGAAGGGGGCAATTCTTAAACTGTACCTATCAATTTTTACAAGTCCAAGAACTATCCCTGCTCTCACGTGTCTCGGGAAACACCCAGTTTAGAAAAGGTTTGCTATGAGGATTTGCTTATAAACTGGGCAGTTCCCGAAACACGTGTCATCAGAGAGCCCTTAGACAGAAAAGAACAACCTTAACAGAAGCGCATAAGTACTGAAAGGATTAAGATTTTTTAATAGAAGTAATTTACAAATCTGTTTAACTTTCTGGAGCCAGTTGATATATAAAAAAAAAAGTGTTTTCCTGGATAACCCCTTTAAGGACTCAGGACGTACCCTGTATGTCCTGAGTCCCGTTACCGGGGTTAAAACGTGTTCACGAGCGGAGAACTCTTTAAACCCTGTTGGTCCCGACTGTTATCAGCAGCCAGACAGAATCACGATGTGCCGCCGATCAGCTTACTGGAGGACAGGAAGGTCTTAACATGCCTCCTCGTCATCTGATTGGCGATCTACTGCTCCAAGCCTGCTCAGGAAGCTGGAGCAGTAGAGCGCAGGTAACACTGATCAATGCTATGCTATGGCATAGCATTGATCAGTGTATGTAATTAAATGAATGCATGGTATAGCCCCCTGTGGGGGGCTAAAAAAAATAAAAGTAAAAAGTGTTAATAAATGTGAATAAGTCCCTCCCCTCCTATAAAAGTTCGAATCACCAGCCATTTCCTATTTTTTAAAATAAAATAATGTGATAAAAAAAACATATGTGGTACTACCGCTTGCGTAAACATCCGAACTATAAAAATATAAGGTTAGCTAAACCGCACGGTCGATGGCGTACACATAAAAAAAAAAGTCCAAAATTATGCATTTTTGGTCACTCTATATACCATAAAAATATTAATAAAAAGCTATCAAAAAGTCCCATCAAAACATGGTGCAAAAAATGAGCCCTCATATAGCCCCGTACACGGCAAAGTAAAAAAAAAAAAGTTATAGGGGTCAGAAGATGACAATTTTAAGCATACAAATTTTGGTCCATGTAGTAATTGTTTTAAAGTAGTAAAATAAATAAAACCTACATAAATTGGGTATCCCTGCAACCGTATGGACATACAGAATAAAAATAAGGTGTCATTTTTACCGAAAATATGTGGGTCTGTACTTGCAAAATTGAACGAGTTATGATTTTTTAGAAGGTGAGGAGGAAAAAACGAAAGTGCAATAATGAAAATAGTTTTCAGTCCTTAAGGTGAAAATGGACTGAGTCCTTAAGGGTGCTTAACCTGTTGGGGACGGAGGGAATACCGGTACGCCCTCCGCCCACTCCCTGTCTAACGTGGGGCCATGCCGTGACCCCACGTCATAGCGGGTCGGGCCCGGCACCTAGCAACAGCCGGGACCCGTAGCTAATAGCGCGCGGCTCTGATCGCAGTGCCACGCGCTATTAACCCTTTAGACGCCATGTCTAAAGAGAAATTACACTCATGCCGGTTAGCTCAGGGAGCTGTTCAAGATCACCGCCACGAAATCGCGGCATCCCGAACAGCTGTAGGACAGCAGGCGGGTCCCCTACCTTCCTCCTTGTACCAGCCTTGTAAGTGGAAAAATAAAAAAGTTATAGAGGTCAGAAGATGACAATTTTAAACATATACATTTCCTTGCATGTAGTTATGATTTTTTCCATAAGTACGACAAAATCAAAGCTATATAAGTAGGGTATCATTTTAATCGTATGGACCTACAGGATAAAGATAAGGTGCCATTTTTACCGAAAAATGTACTATGTAGAAACAGAAGCCCCCAAAAGTTACAAAATGGCGTTTTTTCTTCAACAATGTTTTTTTTTCCCGCTTTGCCGTAGATTTTTGGGTAAAATGACTGATGACCTTACAAAGTAGAATTGGTGACACAAAAAATAAGCCATCATATGGATTTCTATGCGCAAAATTGAAAGGGTTATAATTTTTAAAACAGAGGCTAATAAATACTGGAAGGATTAAGATTTCTTTTATAGAAGTAATTTACAAATCTGTTCAACTTTCTGTCATCGGTTGATTTAAAAACATTTTTTTTCCAGTGAAGTACCCCTTTAAATAAATTATTGGTCACTAAATCCCTTACCACCAGTGCCACTAGCACCTGTAACTGGGTGATTTTAGGGCTGAGGTACAAAATAGTGATATAAATGTTTCCTCTAAGTGTTAGTACAGATTGATTTGGCTAGGTCCTGCGCTCTCACCTCTACCCTCACCACATGAGACGGAAACAGCATATGTCAGTAATTGTATTGTCATGTGACTCAGCCTGCTTTGTGAGCAATTTTTATTCTGGATAAAAAGGTGCTTGTCTTAGTAAATTTTCAGACTTCCAACTTCATGCTGCTAAAATGGAAGCTTTTTTAAATGGTTATTAGTCACATTCGATTTTCATTAAATAGAGCTAGCAGGTTTTTATTGCACAAAAAGATTATGTTAATTTTCTTTTCTGCATCAGTCATTTTTCAATCCAGAAGCCGGTACAATCGCAGTCCTGGGAAAAACAGTATTTCAAGAACAAAATTCATTTCCGTCTTTTTTTTATGAGCCTGGCACATAATTTCACATTATTATTTTGTTTTTAATGAAATAGATAGCTACCACAGGATTTCACAGTAAAGAACTTGTACAGGAAGGAAAATTAAATTGGAGGAAGATCATAAAGAAAACATCTATAAATTGCAATCAGTGCACGCATCTAGTGGTGAGGCCCGCGTTCTGCTCCTATGTGACTAGGCCTTTATAAATAAAGATAACTAAGAGAATGCTGCCATGCTGGCCGTGCTAATGCAAATGAGATTGACTGTAGTTCCCAACACTGGCCCTAAGCTGCTTTCCTAGCAGATTTCACGATACCCCATCAGTATTATTAGTAGAACATACACCTGCAGGACATTCAACACTTACAAAAGGTTATACAACAAAAATAAGAGAAAATTACAGCCCATTAGAGTTCAAAAGTTAAAGTGTACCTGTCATTAGGAAAAACTTTTTATATAATGTAGAAAATAATATATGTATAATTGTAATATATATTGGTTAAAAAAAAAAGTTTATATTTTTGTCTCTGCAGCTATTGCCTGTGTAAGCAAGGGCAAGGGCCCTGGGCACCGAGGACAAGCAAGGGCCCTGGGCACCGAGGACAAGCAAGGGCCCTGGGCACCGAGGACAAGCAAGGGCCCTGGGCACCGAGGACAAGCAAGGGCCCTGGGCACCGAGGACAAGCAAGGGCCCTGGGCACCGAGGACAAGCAAGGGCCCTGGGCACCGAGGACAAGCAAGGGCCCTGGGCACCGAGGACAAGCAAGGGCCCTGGGCACCGAGGACAAGCAAGGGCCCTGGGCACCGAGGACAAGCAAGGGCCCTGGGCACCGAGGACAAGCAAGGGCTCTGGGCACCGAGGACAAGCAAGGGCTCTGGGCACCGAGGACAAGCAAGGGCTCTGGGCACCGAGGACAAGCAAGGGCTCTGGGCACCGAGGACAAGCAAGGGCTCTGGGCACCGAGGACAAGCAAGGGCTCTGGGCACCGAGGACAAGCAAGGGCTCTGGGCACCGAGGACAAGCAAGGGCTCTTTGCACCGAGGACAAGCAAGGGCTCTGTGCACCCAGGACAAGCAAGGGCTCTGTGCACCCAGGACAAGCAAGGGCTCTGTACACCCAGGACAAGCAAGGGCTCTGTGCACCCAGGACAAGCAAGGGCTCTGTGCACCGAGGACAAGCAAGGGCTCTGTGCACCCAGGACAAGCAAGGGCTCTGTGCACCCAGGACAAGCAAGGGCTCTGTGCACCCAGGACAAGCAAGGGCTCTGTGCACCCAGGACAAGCAAGGGCTCTGTGCACCCAGGACAAGCAAGGGCTCTGTGCACCGAGGAAAAGCAAGGGCTCTGTGCACCGAGGACAAGCAAGGGCTCTGTGCACCGAGGACAAGCAAGGGCTCTGTGCACCCAGGACAAGCAAGGGCTCTGTGCACCCAGGACAAGCAAGGGCTCTGTGCACAGAGGACAAGCAGGGCTCTGTGCACCGAGGACAAGCAAGGGCTCTGTACACCGAGGACAAGCAAGGGCTCTGTGCACCGAGGACAAGCAAGGGCTCTGTGCACCGAGGACAAGCAAGGGCTCTGTACACCGAGGACAAGCAGGGCTCTGTACACTGAGGACAAGCAGGGCTCTGTGCAGTGAGGCTCTGTGACACACTCCCGACTAACACATCAGGGTGATTGACAAGCCAAGAGCCTGTACAGAGCCCTGCTTGTCCTGCCCTCACTTCCTGTGTTTGGTGTCCTCACAGAGACTCACAAACAATAGCTGCTGGGACAGTATTTTTTAACCCAAAAATATACACTTTTTTTCTTAACAATGTATATTACAAATATAATGGTATTATGTACATTATATAAAAAGTTTTTGTTAACGACAGGCACACTTTAAGATAATACTCTATACTCTATCTTCTGCTCACTGAGACCAGCAAAACGGCTATAGTCGTCCCTGCTACCTCTGCTTACCTCCCTGTTCCCCCAATGATGTTCACAGCACACGGGAACATAATCAGATTAGGGAGAGCAGGTCATCCATGGAGGTGGGATATGAATGAGGAGAAAAAAAAAACCTTTGCCAGCAGGCGCTGAGAGGTCCATGGAAGGTATCACACTTGAGTCACGTAGATAAAGTATAGGCAATATTGATTTACCCCTGATATGCCGATTTTCGATAGGCTTAAGGTGACCAGCCACTCTATGGAGCCTGCACCTCCCTCCTGCTAACCGCACTCCCCCCCCCCCCCCCCCCCCGATACCTGGAGTAACGCACGAGGTGCCGTCCTTTGGTTCTTTTTTTCTCTTCTACTTTTATACACATCCATGGAGGAGAACAGTGGCAGAGGACTGGGGCCACACAGCATGGCGATACAAGTTTTACTCCTGTTGGATCTTGTCCCACACCCCTATCATATGCTACAGATGATACAGCCCTATTACTAGCAACTTTTTTTTTTTTACCAAAGCATTTTGAGACAAACTGAGCAGTTACTGATAAATCTGGACATCTTTAATGCTTTTTGATCAAATTTAATTTTTTTCTATAATACTATGTTTTACACTTGAGATTAAGTTCGCTTTCCATTCATATGGCCTTTTTTTTTCTCCCAGTGGATCCTTATACTCCTATTTGGCACTTGCACTCTATGAGTTCAGTCCTGAGGGGCAGCAACTATTCTGTTTGTATTTGCCATTTACATACTTTTAGCAAATGATGCATTGTGCACTGTTTAGGCTTGTAGCACACCATCTGTCTCTTTTTTCGCCTTTCATTGTGTGATTTAGTAATGTGACCAAGTATTACATTAGTGGTGCCTTTCCTTTTCTCGCCTTTCCCATATGAGGAGGACATGAGAAGTGTAGCTGGACTTAAAATGCAATATACTCCCCTGTGTTTTCCTTGCTGTTATTTTAGAATCCTAGCAGGCTGTCATTTTATTTATCTCAGATAACCTCTTTAGCCATGTAAAAAAAAATTTTTGTGGGATGGGTTTTATTTTAAAATCGCACCCTTAACTTTACCATATAATGTCTTTAAAAAACAAAATCTATATACATTTTTTGTGAGGTTTCCCTGCTGCGTTTAACCCCTTTACAACACAACATACAGTAACTTCCTGCAGTTACAGCACGTGTGCCATCAGGGGCTATGCAGAGAGCTCAGGAGCTTAGGCTACACTTCATAGATAGTGAGTGGTGGCAGCTATCAGCAGCTGACACTCACCGTTGATGACCAATATCCGCACGATTGCTGACGTTTGTTATTTAGCACCGTAAATGCCATGGTAAATAGCGACTGTGCCATTAAAAAAGGGCCATATGGCGTACACTGCTCCCATCTGGTACACAACTAGAACGCGGGGTGCTGTTCAGCTAATATGGCAGCTGGAGGCCTTCTTAAGGTTTCTGTGCCTGCCATATTGGCTCTGTTAATACTGCCTGCCTTAAGCAGGCTGTGTTTATTAAAAAGAAAGCATATCAGATCGATGCAATAGCAATGATCAGTAGAAGAAACCCCAATGGGGAATTAAGAAGTGTATATAAATAAACAAACTGCAAATTCAGACTTTTAGTCACCTTATAAACCAGAAAAATCCCATATAATCCAAGATATTGCCAATAAAAAAACTTACAGATCATGTTACAAATATGAGTTATAGGGGTCAGAATTGGCAAAATGCTGATCATGGCATGTAAAAGGCATAAATGGTGGTTGGCTCAGGGGGCTCACTGGACCCCCGCTACATGATTGCAGAGGTCCATTGAGCTAAAATCTAAGGATTGCATATAGAAGTCCCTAAAGACTTAAAAAATAAAAAAAATATTTGGTATCATCGCATGCAGGATTAAAAAATATAATGTTTACGATCCCACATGGTAAACAGTGCATATGTAAAAAACTAAAAATACGAACCCTAACAAAAAAATTAAAAAAAATCTGGTTTCTGCCCGCATATATAATAAAATGAAAAAATAAAAAGCAATCAAGACGTCCCATGAAAACAAATATGGTATCAACACAAACTACAGATCACGCCCTCAAAATATAGCCCTCGTACAGCCATGTATATGAACAGATGCCTCGCTATGACCTGTAATTTTATTTTTCTACCTACAGAGCTCAGCGAGAGCACATTTCTGCAGGATGAGCTGTTGTTTCTATTTATACCATTTTGCCACACACACAACTTTTGGACCTCTATTTTTAATAGCTTTTTTTCTGTTAAAGGAGAAATGCAGCATAAATCTTTTAAGTTCCCCTGTGCCCGGGCTCCAAAAACTAAAGACAAAATTTAACTCACATTTCTACATTCCCCCGTTGCTCTGGTATCGGCCTCCCGTTCCTTTGGCGCTGCTCGGCTTCGTGCTTCTTAGGCTCAAAACGTCACACTGCAGTAGGCGTATTGCCGGCCGCAGCAATGTCCCACCTCGGCGGGTGATAGCCTGAGCGCACTGTCATGTAAGGAGACCGGGCAGCAGGGAGAAGGGACATCGCTGCGGCTGGAAAGGCGCTGACCACAGTTGTGAGGTTTCAAGCCAAGGAAGAATGAAGACGAGCATCACCG
Organism: Hyla sarda; assembly: GCF_029499605.1. Taxonomy (NCBI): domain Eukaryota; kingdom Metazoa; phylum Chordata; class Amphibia; order Anura; family Hylidae; genus Hyla; species Hyla sarda. Next base: position 124,611,418 of record NC_079190.1, on the reverse strand, counting down.
GAGGAACAAGACGCCAATACCGGAGCAACGGGGGAACGTAGGAAGGCGAGTTAAAGTTTGATTTTTTCGTTTTTGCAGCCTGGGCACAGGGGAACTTTAAAGATTTATGCCGCATTTCTCCTTTAATTAAGTTTTTTTTTTTTTTTTTTTTAAGTGGAAAAAGGTTGTGTTTTTCATTTAAATTTTTTTATTTTCTTAAATCTAATTCTTTATACTTGCACATATAGTTTCCCTAGGGGGACATAAATATGCATGCACAGTACACTGCAGTTCTAATGTATTGCAGTGTACTGTAATTTTGCTCATCGCCTATCACGCCCTAGCTGTTATAGGTGTACTATTATGGCAGGCCTGTAAGCCTTCAATGGAAAGCAGGGGAAAAAAAAGAGCAGAGATGGCTCTCCAATAGTGAAGTATGTTTTAAAAGGGTTAATCAGGAAAAAGATGAAATGGTGCTCACCTTATTGTGTTGTGCTAGCAGACAACACTGTGGAACGCTTTAAGTATATGTGTCGGGAGACCGCCGGCCGTTGGTCCCACTAAACAACGCGTTTCGAGGGGGCACCCCTCTTCGTCAGGTTTATAGCCTATGCTATAAACCTGACAAAGAGGGGTGCCCCCTCGAAACGCGTTTTTTATTCACGAAATAAAGCCTCAAAAATCTCAACTGACTCAGTGTTATCCTCGGGCGAGCGCCTACGAAGCCATCAAGTCGGAATTTTTCCCGGACATCTGGCGAGCCCCGCAAGGCAACCCAGATTCCACATCTGTATTCCTGTAAGCCTTCAATGGGCCTTCTAATGCCAACAACCTGACAGAACCCACTGGGTGGAAGGAGGGGCAAAATGCTATCATGTTTAAGATTGTCCCTTCCTCTCTTTCTAGCATCTGTCTGGTCATTATTGACTGTGGCTTCTAGAGATTTAACCCCTTGAGGTCATCTGTCATAAATGAATGGGGCTGAGGCTACGTACTGCTGTCATCGGTGTCACCTGCACTACTTGTCGGTACCGAAAGGTTAGTAGTGCAGGTGACACTGGTGCCAGAAAGTTAAACAGATTTGTAAATCACTTCTATTAAAAAATCTTAATCCTTCCAGTACTATTTAGGGGCTGCATACTAAAGAGAAATCCAAAAAAGAAATGCATTTCCTCTGATGTCATGACCACAGTGCTCTCTGCTGACCTCTTATGTCCATTTTAGGAACTGTCCAGAGCAGGAGAAAATCCCCATAGCAAACATATACTGCTCTGGACAGTTCCTAAAATGGACAGCATAGGTCAGCAGAGAGCACTGTGCTCATGACATCAGAGGAAATGCATTTCTTTTTTGGATTTCTCTTTAGTATGCAGCCCCTAAATAGTACTGGAAGGATTAAGATTTTTTAATAGAAGTGATTTACAAATCTGTTTAACTTTCTGGCACCAGTTGAGTAAAAAAAAAAATTAAAAAAGTTTTCCACGGGAGTACCCCTTTAAGGGGTTAACGGGGTACTTAGTTGGAAAACAATTTTATTAAATCAACTGGTGCCAGAAAGTGAAATAGATTTGTAAATTACTTCTATTTAAAAATCTTAACCCTTCCAGTACTTAGCTGCTGTATAGTCCAGAGGAAGTTGTTTTCTTTTTGAATTTCTTTTCTGTCTGACCACAGTGCTCTTTGCTGACAACTTTGTTCATGTCAGGAACTGTCCAGAGCCGGAGCAAATCCCCATAGCAAACCTTTCCTGCTCTGCACAGTTCCTGACATGGACAGAGGTGTCAGCAGAGAGCACTGTGGTCAACTGAAAAGAAATTAAAGAAAATAACTTCCTGTGGCGCATCCTGCAGCTAATAAGTACAGGAAGAATTAAAATTTTTAAATAAAAGTAATTCACAAATCTAATATGTAGTATATAATCACTGGCGCAGAGACGGTTCCCTTTTAGGCAGCCAAGATACAACAATAAGGGTCCTGGCTGGGGCCCAAATAAAAGGAATAAGCTCAAGAATAAATTGTATTTGTGTATCGGCGCACATAAAAGGAACATACATATGGGAACAAACTTACTAATGCAGTTGGTTTATTAGTGTCTGGATGAAATAAGAAGATATTGAGGAGTGAGCTGGTGTTGGTTTTGTTCACTAGGCCTAGTGAACGAAACCAACACCAGCTCACTCCTCAATATCTTCTTATTTCATCCAGATACTAATAAACCAACTGCATTAGTAAGTTTGTTCCCATATGTATGTTCCTTTTATGTGCGCCGATACACAAATACAATTTATTCTTGAGCTAATTCACAAATCTGTTTAACTTTCTTGAACCAGTTGATTTAAAAAAAGGTAGTGCAGTAGTGAACAAGTGGTGAACAACTTATCCCCTATCCTAAGGATAGGGGATAAGTTGCAGATCGCGGGGGGTCCGACCGCTGGGGCCCCTCGCGATCTCCTGTACGGGGCCCCGACAGCCCGCACGAAGCGGCGGCCAACACGCCCCCTCAATACAACTCTATGGCAGAGCCGGAGTGCTGCCTTCGGCAATCTCCGGCTCTGCCATAGAGATGTATTGAGGGGGCGTGTCAGCCGCCGCTTCGTGCGGGGGTCAACACCCGCTATCTGGCCGGAGAGCCGGGGCCCCGTACAGAGAGATCGCAGGGGGCCCTAGCGGTCGGACCCCCTGCAATCTCAAACTTATCCCCTATCCTTAGGATAGGGGATAAGTTTTTCACCACTGGACTACCCCTTTAAGGTCAGAATGAGGCAGTGTCTGGCAGCCGTATTATACTTTATAAATCTCTATTCCAGTGTTTACTAACCAGGGCTCACAGGAACCCCCTTGTCATAATAAGGAGGGCAAACGTATTCCATCCTGCTCAAAAGATCTCAAAGCCAAATGATAGCACTGGACAATAGTGTTCCAGAATACTTTACCTGCCTGTATACCAAGACTCTTTGAAGTACTGTAGGAAGAGCAATATGGAGTTCCAGAGGTTTTAGCTGAATATTTTATCTGGGGCACCCATGTGGTAATAATTAGAGATGAGCGAACTTACAGTAAATTCGATTCATCACGGACTTCTCGGCTCGGCAGTTGGTGACTTATCCTGCGTATATTAGTTCAGCCTTCAGGTGCTCCAGTGGGCTGGAAAAGGTGGATACAGTCCTAGGAAAGAGTCTCCAGCCCACCGGAGCACCTGAAAGCTGAACTAATTTATGCAGGAAAAGTCATCAACTGCCGAGCCGAGAAGTTCGTGACGAATCGAATTTACTGTAAGTTCGTTCATCTCTAGTAATAATGTTAAGGATTACTACTCTGTAAACATAAGTAAACTGCAGCCATAAAACCGGCCCCATAATATATGACTACACATACAACACTAAGATGAAAACACACACAAATATATATATCTCTATATACACTAATATTAGACGTACAAACATTTCATACTTACAAATGACTTGTTCATGGCGCGTTTCACTTCATCACTGCCGTCTGTGTAAATCTGCTGAAAGAGATGGTTTAGTGCAGCGTCCCCCTCCAGTTTTTCATTTTTCTCCTCCTCTTTGATCTCGACAACCAGTTTATCCCAGTTCTTGGTATAATGAGAGGATGATGGGTATTTGTTCATGAATTCTAGAATGCAGACATTTTATTAATAAAAATCTGACAGATCTTGCGCAGCTACACTAAGTGTGGCAAACAGAAGGGTGGTGAGAGTCTTTTAGAGAGAGCCCAACCTTTGTCACACGCAATTCTGCTTTCTTTGTATGTTCAGATTTATTCCAACATTACACCCTGTATATGCATATATTGCTGTTATGACAAGAACAAAGTGTTATGGGTAACATGGCAATATCTTCTCAGGTACATGAAAAACAAATCGCTGCCTGTGTCCCAAATATAACATACCTTAAAGGGGTACTCCATCCCTAGACATCTTATCCCCTATCCTTTGGATGAGATGTCTGATCGTGGAGGTCCCGCCGCTGGGGACAAATGCGATCTCTGCTGTGGCACCAGGCCACGCTTGTGACATCAGGCCACGCCCCCTCAATGCAAGTCTATGGAAGGGGGCCTGACATCTGTCACGCCCCCTCCCATAGACTTGCATTGAGGGGACGTAGCCGTGACATCACAAGCTGGACGTAGCCGTGACATCACAAGCCTCCAGCGCTGCACCCGATGCTCTAAATGAACGCCGGGTGAAGCAGGGAGATCCCAGAGGTCCCCAGTGGCAGGACCTTCACGGTCAGACATCTTTGGATTGGGGATAAGATGTCTAGGGGCCACTTTAATGCATTGCTGTATTTTTGTGCAGCATAGGCTATTTTTTAAAGAATAACGTAATGGTTTTTGTGTAGGTCTTGTGTTTGCCTGTTTTAGCTTATGTGGCATAAATGGGTTTTCACCCATCTGGATTCCTACCTGCCCACTGTTATGGTCAATTAACAATGCCTGTTTTCCTAAGATGCCTTTGCAGAAAGAGGGGGTAGAGTCTCTTCACTGTATAAGCTTTGAACCCTTAAGTGAAGTATACTTGGAGCATATAATATTTCTAAATCTTCAAACTAAACATTTCAACCATGGTCACATCCCTTTTTCCTCATGGCAATTGTTCTCTAAAAATGTAATTTAAATAAAAAAACAAACGAAAAAACTGCACATAAAGTGAACTAACACCAACCCACAGATAAATCTAAGCAGTTTACTGTATACCACTGGCTGCTGGAATGTGAATGGCCACTGTCAGATTCATAGACTTTGTATATGTTGTAGATCTTGGCAAAACATTTACCTTTATAATAAATTTCATAAAACAAAAGAATCTCCTTTTTATAAAAAAACATGTCTTCTGTGCTCACTACTGTCCTATCAGACTGCAGCATGAAAACAGAGAACGGGGTTACAGAGCAGCCTGCAGTGATTGGATGAATAGACCCAGCACAGCACAGCAGACTCAGGGAGAATGATGAGTCATGCAGAGTAAGGACACATCCTCTCCAGAGCACAGTATGAAAATTCAAGTGAGGAACAGTAAGTAGGTGCTAGACACATAAAAATTATATGTTCAGGATTAGGTATCATGTAATCTAGATTTTTTTATTTTTTTTTGGGGATACGATACTTTTCAGGGAGTTTGCCTGGCTGCTGGAGTCCAACAAAAAAAGAAAGAGGGTTTACACAGGCAAGGAGGGTTTACACAGGCAAATTATGGGGAGCGGTTAGTGCAAGCCTCAATTCCAAACCTAAATTTGCATAATTGGATAGAAGCGGGGACACTTAAAGGAGATCTGTAGTGCTCTGAACTTATCCCCTATCCAAAGGATAGGGGATAAGTTATAGATTGCTGGGGCCCCCCGCGATCTCCTGAATGGGGCCACGGCAATGTACAGAAAAGAGGGCGTTCCGTCCCCGCATGATGCGGCAGCCGGCACCCCCCCTCCATGTATCTCTATGGGATTCATGGAGGGGCGGGCTGGCTGCCGCATCATGCCAAAGAACAAAGACTCTGGAGTTTTTCGTTTTCTTTCCTCGGGTTTGGGGGGGAACACGACCTATCTACACTTCCCTAGTAGTTCACTGGTTCTATCATTTGTAAACACGGATCATATTCCCCCACCATTTAGAGCCTTATTTTGCATTGCTTGTATTACTACGAAGATTGTGCTCACGAGCAAATGGAAAACTGCTGCCATACCGGACTTCGATTCAATTATATCTAAACCGAATACCGCTCCTCCTTTGAAAAAAATCATAGCCCTTGGATCTGGGAGGTACAAGGCTTTCGTGCATAGGTGGCAATCTTTGGACATCTTCTGCCCATTGCATATTTGAATTCTAGAATTATCCTTTCCATTTGCTCTTGGGCCTTTTAACCCTTGTTAGATTCTTAACCGGATTTCACTGTGTAAGATGAAGGCCGATTTGGGACATACTGCTTCATAGTCTTTTTAAATCGATCTGACTTCAAGTGAAGAGGGCAGATTCCAATTGTGTATCTAGATTGCCGATTTATTCATTTGGTACAAGGTGGTGATTTATCATTAGCTACGTCCTTTGTTCTGTTTCCATTATGTAGGTTATTCTGGCACTGTGTCTAGCGCTCATTGTTTTTATAAATATTCTTTTTTGTAAAAACCTCAATTAAAAAAAAACTCTTGAAAGTAAATTATGGGGAATGAGTGTTACTTTACTGAAACGGGAAAATGTTGTTGTACAGTGGTCCCTCAACATACGATGGGAATCCGTTCCAACTGGACCATCGTTTGTTGAAACCATCGTATGTTGAGGGATCCGTGCAATATAAAGTATAGGACAGTGGTCTTACAACCTGCGGACCTCCAGATATTGCAAAACTACAACACCCAGCATGCCCGGACAGCCATCGGCGTTTTTCTACACCTTTTTTCTTGTGTGTAGGAGCACCACATATATTAAATGGTCCCAGAGAATTTGATACATTTTGTGCAGGTCACAGTTTCTGAAATTTTACTCTTCACATACACCAAAAAACGAAGCTAAGTCTGGGCTGGTGTAGTTTTAGACTTTTCAGCGCTTTTGCGCCTTTTAAAAAGGCGCAGTTCATAAAACCTTCCATATCATGTGTATTGCCAAAATCAGTGGATTACAACTCAAAATCTGCAGAAATGTGTAAACCAAAAGGTGCACATAAACCCTGCTTGCACCTTTTTGGCGCTTTTTCTTGATTGACACAAAAAAACTGTCTAAAGACAATGATAAATGTCGGCCATAGTGTAGTGAATTATGTAACCATCGCTTTATATGAAAGGGATAACCCTTTATGGGACGTTTAAAAAAAATAGCTGAAATCTGCAAGATAAAATACACAGTCAAATTATTTTAGCGTTAGAACAAACACTTAAAGGGGTATTCCAGGCAAAACCTTTTTTTTATATATATATATATATATATATATATATATATATATATATATATATATATATATATATATATATATATATATCAACTGGCTCCAGAAAGTTAAACAGATTTGTAAATTACTTCTATTAAAAAATCTTAATCCTTCCAATAGTTATTAGCTTCTGAAGTTTTCTGTCTAACTGCTTAATGATGATGTCACGTCCCGGGAGCTGTGCATGATGGGAGAATATCCCCATAGGAACTGCACAGCTCCCGGGACGTGAGTCATCAGAGAGCAGTTAGACAGAAAACAACAACTCAACTTCAGAAGCTAATAACTATTGGAAGGATTAAGATTTTTTAATAGAAGTAATTTACAAATCTGTTTAACTTTCCGGAGCCAGTTGATATATAAAAAAAAGTTTTGGCCTGGATAACCCCTTTAAGAACTCTGGCCCAGGGTAAAGGATAAAAGTGAGGATCTTTTGTATGCTGTCACATGGAGCATTTTCCTGATAGGAACATTGCGGAACTGCATTTTTTTGTTGTTAGATGGCCTAGAAAAAAAAAAGGGTCTGGCCACAGCCTGGGATTTTACTGACATATTGTCCATCCAACACAGACTTCATATAAGCTATCTATCTGGTATATGACTATTTATATATTTGGTGGTAAAAGTAAAACAAAAAAGGGTGGTCGTCAAAACATTCAACCCAAACTCAGACAATAAACTCGAGTTTGTATAATAACCGAAAGTTGTTAGAGGCCTAGACAGAATATTATGCAATACAATGTATAAATACCAGCGCACCAAGCTTGTACAGTTGTCTAGGGAAATATACTCTAGATTCCCTCCAACAAAAACAATGACAGAGCAAGCAGCGCAGTTTTGCAGAGAAAAACCTCATTGCATCCTGGAGGTGATAAAACAGAAAGACCAATTTTCTTCCAATTATGTTGGATCATTCATTTAAAAAGTTTTTTTTAAGCCTATACATATTGATGGACTATTCCCATATCTAGGTGGGCCGACAATATTACATAGACGGGGGGGGGGAGGGGGTTAATTCCCAACACACCTACCTATCAGCTCGTTCAAACATCACAGCTAATTCAATGTTTATTTGAACTGGTCCTTCCATCGCTGTTCTATTTGTAGCAGCAGAGCAAAGAATCAATGCATTGCCCCATTTATAGGAATAGCGCAAAACTGTGGCCCCCCGCACCACTGCTACTATTAGTATGGTGATGGAAGGGCAAGCCGAAAGGATAGGGGATAAGATGTATGATCACAGGGGTCCGGCCGCGATCATCGGCGCAGCCCTCGGCATTCTGTGCCGGGAGCTGCCTCCAAAACGGGGATATGACATCACAGCCACACCCCTCCATTCATGTCTATGGGAGGGGGCGTGACTACCGTCACGCCCCCTCCCATAGACATGAATGGAGGGGCGTGGTTTGACATCTTTGGGGGTGTGGCAGTGACATCACGTCTCCGTCTCTGAGGCAGCGCCTGGACCCCTGCGATCATACATCTTATCTCCTATCCTTTGAATAGGGGATAAGATGTATGAAGCCGAAATACCCCTTTAAGAGGCTGCATTGCTGGATGATTGGCAGGGGTGTCAAGAGTCCTGAATAGAACAGCCCATTATAACGGCAGATAGTCTTTGTAGCTTGCATCTACATATGCATAAAGAGCAGTATATTTTCCTTAATACTTAATAAAAAGGGTGGGATACAAGAGTTCAAAGTGCATAGCCATGTAAACTTGGTTTGGCTATACTACGGGGAACCTGTATACTTTACAATTCTCAAAATAAGTTCACAGGAAAATCCCTACGGCTGCAAACAGGAGATACAGAAGGCTGACTGTAGGGAAGACAGCATGCAGAATGCAGAATACATGCAGAATACAGTCTGTAGCCCATAAACAGGCTTGTAAGAAAACCATTGCATGCAAATCTGCAAAGGAAAGTATAAAGAGTCATTTCAGATGTCAGAAATCCCTGTTTTATTAGACCTTGTACTTCCGGTACTGGAAAAACCGAGCATTGAACAGGTCTGAAATGTATCGCTTACCTGGTGTGAATTGTTTTACATGAGGCTCAGGTTGGCCCTCTAGTTTATCCCATCGGAGAGCTTCAGTTTTCTTCATTTTTATTTCAATCTAAAATCGTGAACAGAGGTAAAATGTGTTTATAGCAGGTCAACTATGGGAAAACAAAGGATTGGCTGCTTGGCACTTACCACATTACATAGCTGCTTTAACCCCTTAAGGACCCAGCCATTTTACACCTTAGGACCCGGCCATTTTTTGAACATCTGACCACTGTCACTTTAAACATTAATAACTCTGGAATGCTTTTACTTATCAATCTGATTCCGAGATTGTTTTTTCGTGACATATTCTACTTTAACATAGTGGTAAAATTTTGTGGTAACTTGCATCCTTTCTTGGTGAAAAATCCCAAAATTTGATGAAAAATTTGAAAATTTAGCATTTTTCTAACTTTGAAGCTCTCTGCTTGTAAGGAAAATGGATATTCCAAATATTTATTTTATTTTATTCACAAATACAATATGTCTACTTTATGTTTGCATCATAAAATTGACGTGTTTTTACTTTTGGAAGACACCAGAGGGCTTCAAAGTTCAGCAGCAATTTTCCAATTTTTCACAAAATTTTCAAACTCACTATTTTTCAGGGACCAGTTCAGGTTTGAAGTGGATTTGAAGGGTCTTCATATTAGAAATACCCCACAAATGACCCCATTATAAAAACCGCACCCCCCAAAGTATTCAAAATGACATTCAGTCAGAGTTTTAACCCTTTAGGTGTTTCACAGGAATAGCAGCAAAGTGAAGGAGAAAATTCACAATCTTCATTTTTTACACTTGCATTTTCTTGTAGACCCAATTTTTGAATTTTTACAAGGGGTAAAAGGAGAAAATGTATACTTGTATTTGTAGCCCGATTTCTCTCGAGTAAGCACATACCTCATATGTCTATGTAAAGTGTTCGGCGGGCGCAGTAGAGGGCTCAGAAGGGAAGGAGCGACAAGGGGATTTTGGAGAGTACGTTTTTCAGAAATGGTTTTTGGGGGGCATGTTGCATTTAGGAAGCCCCTATGGTGCCAGAACAGCAAAAAAAAACACATGCCATACCATTTTGGAAACTAGACCCCATGAGGAACGTAACAAGGAATTAAGTGAGCCTTAATACCCCACAGGTGTTTCACGACTTTTGCATATGTAAAAAAATAAAAATACATTTTCACTAAAATGTGTGTTTCCCCCCAAATTTCACATTTTTGCAAGGGTTAATAGCAGAAAATACCCCCCAAAATTTGTAACCCCATCTCTTCTGAGTATGGAGGTACCCCATAAGTTGGCATGAAGTGCATTACGGGCGAACTACAATGCTCAGAAGAGAAGGAGTCATATTTGGCTTTTTGAGAGCAAATTTTGCTCGGGGGCATGTCGCATTTAGGAAGCCCCTATGGTGCCAGGACAGCAAAATAACCCCCACATGGCACACCATTTTGGAAACTAGACCTCTTGAGGAACGTAACAAGGGGTACAGTGAGCATTTACCCCCCACTGGTGTCTGTCAGATCTTTGGAACAGTGGGCTGTACAAAATTTTTTATTTGCACAGCCCATTGTTCCAAAGATCTGTCAGACACCAGTGGGGTGTAAATTCTCACTGCACCCCTCATTACATTCCGTGAGGGGTGTAGTTTCCGAAATGGGGTCACATGTGTTTTTTTTCTTCTTTTTTTGCGTTTGTCAAAACCGCTGTAACAATCAGCCACCCCTGTGCAAATCACCTCAAATGTACATGGCGCACTCTCCCTTCTGAGCCTTGTTGTGCGCCCCCAGAGTACTTTGCGCCCACATATGGGGTATCTCCGTACTCGGGAGAAATTGCATTACAAATTTTGGGGGGCTTTTTTCCCCTTTACCTCTTGTCAAAATGAAAAGTATAGGGCAACACCAGCATGTTAGTGTAAAAAATATTTTTTTTTTACACCAACATGCTGGTGTAGACCCCAACTTCCCCTTTTCATAAGGGGTGAAAAGAGAAAAAGCCCCCCAAAATTTGTTAGGCAATTTCTCCCGAGTACGGCGATACCCCATATGTGACCCTAAACTGTTGCCTTGAAATACGACAGGGCTCCGAAGTGAGAGCGCCATGCGCATTTGAGGCCTGAATTAGGGATTTGCATAGGGGTGGACATAGGGGTATTCTACGCCAGTGATTCCCAAACAGGGTGCCTCCAGCTGTTGCAAAACTCCCAGCATGCTTGGACAGTCAACGGCTGTCCGGCAATACTGGGAGTTGTTGTTTTGCAACAGCTGGAGGCTCCATTTTGGAAACAGTGGCGTACCAGACGTTTTTCATTTTTATTGGGAAGGGGAGGGGGGCTGTGTAGGGGTATGTGTATATGTAGCGTTTTTTACTTTTTATTTTATTTTGTGTTAGTGTAGTGTAGTGTTTTTAGGAGACAGTCACGCGGGCGGGGGATTACAGCGAGTTTCCCGCTGCGAGTTTGAGCTGCCGCGCAAAATTTGCTGCATCGCAAACTTGCAGCCTGATACTCACTGTAAGCCCCTGCCCATGTGAATGTACCCTGTACATTCACAAGGGGGGGGACCTCCAGCTGTTGCAAAACTACAACTCCCAGCATGCACAGTCTATCAGTGCATGCTGGCAGTTATAGTTTTGCAACAGCTGGAGGCACAAGGGTTGGGAAACACTGAGTTAGGAAACAGACAATGTTTCCCAACCAGTGTGCCTCCAGTTGTTGCAAAACCACAACTCCCAGCATGCCCAGGCAGCCGAAGGGCATATTGGGAGTAGTGGTTACGTAACAGCTGGAGGAGAACAGTTTGGGGACCACTGTGTAGTGGTGTCCAAGCTGCAGCCCTCCAGATGTTGCAAAACTACAACTCCCAGTATGCCAAAACTGTCCAGGCATGCTGGGAGTTGTAGTTCTGCAACATCTGAAGGGCCAGATGTTACAGCACTACAACTCCCAGCATGCCTGGACAGTAAGGGCATGCTGAGGATGTGTAGTTTTGCAACATCTGAAAGGGCACAGTGGTCTCCAAACTGTGGACCTCCAGATGTTGCAAAACTGCAACTCCCAGCATGCCCAGACGCCAAGGGCTGTCTGGGCATGCTGGGAGTTGTAGTTTACAGGGTCCCATTACAGCAATGCACGTCGCTTTACGGCGACGTGCATTGCTGTAAAGGGCCCGACCGCGGCTGAAGATCTACTCACCTGTCGCCACCGCCGCCATCTTCCTCGCCGGGATCCGGGTCTTCAGGGACGAGGTAAGTACCGGGGCCGGTCCCCAGCACTCCCCCGTCCCCCGCCGCGTCCTGCGGTCTTCCTCCCGTCCTCTCCGGACTTCAAGGGGCCGGGCAGGACGGGAGGAAGTAACCGCCCCCCTCCTGCGATTGGTCGGTTAACTAACCGACAGATCGCAGGGTATAGGAGGAGGTGGCAGGTTTGCCACCTCGCTCCTATACGTTAGCATGGTCCTGGCTGTCTGTGACAGCCGGGATCATGCGAAATTACCGGGCGGTCGGGTCCCAGAGACCCGATCAGCCCGGTATCGCCGCAGATCGCAAGGGCGATTTCCCTTGCGATTTGCGGCGATCGCCGACATGGGGGGCCTACATGGCCCCCCTCGGCGTTTGCCCTGGATGCCTGCTGAAGCATTTCAGCAGGCATCCGCTTCCGATCTCTGCCCGGGGCGCGGCAGAGACCGGAGAAACACCAGGACGTACTAGTACGTCCTGGGTCCTTAAAGCCCAGGGTGCCAGGACGTTCTAGTACGTCCTGGGTCCTTAAGGGGTTAAAGGGGTACTCCGATGGAAAACTTTTTTTTTTTTATTAACCGGTACCAGAAAGTTAAACCGATTTGTAAATTACTTTTATTTAAAATTTATAACCCTTTCAGTACTTATTAGCAGCTGTATGCTACAGAGGAAATTCTATTCTTTGTGAATTTCCTTTTTGTCTTGTCCACAGTGCTCTCTGCTGACGCCTCTGTCCGTGTCAGGAACTGTCCAGAGCCGCATAGGTTTGCTATGAGGATTTTCTCCTGCTCTGGACAGTTCCTGATATGGGCATCAGGTCTCAGCAGAGAGCACTGTGGACAAGACAAAAAAAGAAATTCAAAAAGAAAAGAATTTCCTCTGTGGCATACAGCTGCTAATAAGTACTGGAAGGGTAAATATTTTTTTTATAGAAGTAATTTACAAATCTGTTTACATTTCTGGCACCGGTGGATTTAAAAAAAAAATAAGTTTTCCACCAACCAGAGTACCCCTTTAAGGCTCTGTTCACATCTCCCACCTGGTTATAAAGTTACAATCTGCTACTTTGGGTCAGCTGAGGTGCTCGTCTTTGAGTGAAAAAAATATTACTATGTTATTTATAATTCTGGGACATCTTTACTTAGGACCCTTTTAAACAGGCTGATTAATATATATACTTGTTCCTGATAATCGGTCTATGCAATAAAGCCATTTATTAGTGAGCAAATCGTTTATCATCTGACTGCATCTTTTATGCCGCAATGTAAGTCACCATTATTGGACACCTATTGGTCTGTGTACACAGATGACGTGACGCAGACAATGATGGATTTAAAGGGTCACATGATTAATCAGGCCAAATAAAGGCTTGGTAAACAAGTGACAATCACAGACATTGGCGCTGCTTATCCTCCCCGCATCGGCCCACGTGAAAGGGCTTTTACAGCTCTGTGTTTGCCTTCAGTTACTTTTACTAAAAATGTTTGACTAAATAATCAAGTGGGTGTTACCAGTTGGAGGTGAGTCCTTACACCATCTACACCAGTGTTTTCCAACCAGGGTGCCTCCAGCTGTTGCAAAACTACAACTCCCAGCATGCCCGGACAGCCTTAGGCTGTCCGGGCATGCTGGGAGTTGTAGTTTTGAAACAGCTGGAGGCACCCTGGTTGGGAAACACTGATCTATACTATCCAATCAGAGCCATAGTGTAGGGATACACCCCCAGCAGGTAACACCCAGTCTGATATTTAGTCACACATTTCTGGTACGATTAAGGCCTCTTTCACACTGCCGGTATGCTCCGCCAAATTCGGCCGTCAAACACTTTTCTTTTTTTTTTTGCAGTTTGCAGGCCGTAATTTTGCCAGAGCATACTGGCAAATAACGTGTCTCGATGGACCCCATTGTATGCAATAGCCACCCTTATTTTTGGAGAGAAAAGCCGGAGAAAGAGACGGTGAAAGCACTATTTTTTCTCCTAAAGTAACGACGGGCTTCACATTGCTGGAGACAGAGGAACAACACAACACAAAGCTAAATAAAATAAAAAAAATATCTAGAATATTGATACTTCATAGGGAATACATCTATTTTCTGAAATGGACAGTTTGTGAGAGGCCACAGGTCCTCTATAGTTAAAGGGGTACTCCCGTGGAAAACTTTTTATTTTTAAATCAACTGGTGCCAGAAAGTTAAACAGATTTGTAAATCACTTCTATTAAAAAAATCTTAATCCTTCCAGTACTTTTTAGGGGCTGTATACTAAAGAGAAATCCAAAAAGAAATGCATTTCCTCTGATGTCCTGACCACAGTGCTCTCTGCTGTCCATTTTAGGAACTGTCCAGAGTAGCATATGTTTGCTATGGGGATTTTCTCCTGCTCTGGACAGTTCCTAAAATGGACAGCAGAGGTCAGCAGAGAGCACTGTGGTCATGACATCAGAGGAAATGCATTTCTTTTTTGGATTTCTCTTTAGTATACAGCCCCTAAAAGTACTGGAAGGATTAAGATTTTTTTTTATAGAAGTGATTTACAAATCTGTTTAGCTTTCTGGCACCAGTTGATTTTTAAAAAAAAATAAAAGAAAAAAGTTTTCCACGGGAGTACCCCTTTAAAGCCTAGACCTTCTGATTTTAGCAATGTATCTCTAGCATCCGAGGTTAAACAGAAAAGTAACATGAAATAAAAACTCTCACTAAAATTGCTCTCATTTAATATTTTGTCAATGGAAAGAGACAAGAAGAGTGCAAATGAATAAGTGGAACACAATCATTTTCCAATGCACTGACACTGCTGGAGAAGCAGGCCTTCGACACTGACAAGAATAAATGACTCTTGTCCCATCAGCTCCCAACAAGACAACTCCGCTACAGCAGGAACACAGGATCCAACATAGATAGGAAACGCTTGGATAAAAAACGGCAGAATTTATAGTGTTAATTAAAACGTGTTCCAAAAAAAAAGCGGAGTACATTGTCAGTTCAACATACTATGCATTTTATCCAATTTTAAGCTACACTGCTTTTATACTTGCTGAAACATCCAGAGGCCTCTATTCACCCAACAGTGTCCTTCTGGCCTACACCGGGACAGTAGTTGATCAGTGTGTGTGTGTGTATATATATATATATATATATATATATATATATATATATATATATATATATCTTTCTTTTTCTGTAGCTACTAAATAAAAAAAAATGCATCCCACATGGTTAATGATGGGCGTCAGAAGTGGCTATATAGGGCTGGGCGGTATGCAGGTTCATACAGAAATTTTTGTGCTGCTCGATATGAATTTTAACCCATACCGCAATACCGGTTTGGCCCCTCCCCCTTGGGAAGCAATGAATGAATTAGCCCAGCGTTGCGCTGTCCCCACATCGGGGAACTAATCCTATGTGACCTGCGCTGTTCTGCCCCCCAATTAATTATCAGCCCATCGCTGTCCTCATCGGGGTACTACTCACATGTCACCCGCATGCGCTGCCCTCCTCGTCCTGTTAGTTGCGGCCGCCGGCGCTGACACACTATACCAGTGGTCTCCAACCTGCGGACCTCCAGATGTTGCAAAACTACAACTCCCAGCATGCCCGGACAGCCAACGGCTGTCCGGGCATGCTGGGAGTTGTAGTTTTGCAACATCTGGAGGTCCGCAGGTTGGAGACCACTGCTCTATACTGTGCGGTAACCCTATGCCCGGGCTGCAAAAAATAAACAAAATAAACTTTAACTCACCTCCCGTTGCTCCGGTACCGGCCTCACTTGTCTCCTGGGGCCGGGAACGTCGGACAGCCATCAGCCTATCACAAGGCCGCAGCGATGTTCCGCCTCAGCCGGTGATAGGCTGAGCGCACTGTCATGTAAGGAGCTCTGGCCGGCTTCTTACATGACAGTGGGCTCAGCCTATCACCGGCCGAGGCAGAACATCGCTGCGGCCTTGTGATAGGCTGATGGCTGTCCGACGTTCACGTCCCCAGCGTAAGGCCGACGTAGGTGCGTTAAAGTTTATTTTGTTTACCTTATGCAGCCCGGGCATAGGGATACCGCACAGTATAGAGTGTCAGTGCCGGCGGCCGCAACAAGCAGAACGAGGAGGGCAGCGCATGTGGGTGATATGTGAGTATTTACCACGATGGGGATGTGGGC
This sequence comes from Hyla sarda, assembly GCF_029499605.1. Lineage (NCBI taxonomy): Eukaryota > Metazoa > Chordata > Amphibia > Anura > Hylidae > Hyla > Hyla sarda. The sequence goes on along the minus strand of NC_079190.1, from coordinate 124,595,070 downwards.
TGATAATAATGGGGGGGAGGGGGGGGAGGAAATACCGTTATATACCGTGGAACTGCCAAAAATTTTAAAAATACCGTGATACACACGTTTGGTCATACTGCCCAGCCCTATTGCTACAGTCTCCTCCCAACCTCCTATACCTGCAACAGGTACTGCACAATGCATTGAGAAAAGATACACTGCTTTAAAGGGGTAGTCCAGGTTTATGCATCTCATCCCCCTTCCAAAGGAAAGGGGATAAGATGTATGATCTCAGGGGTCGCGCCGCTGGGTTTCTCTGTGCCGGGCGCTGTTTCCGAGACGGGGACGTGACATCACAGTCACGCCCCCTAGTCACTTCACGCCACGCCCTCTCCATTCATGTCTATGGGAGGTGGTGTGACGGCTATCTAGTCTAGTTTTTTGCTGCCTATGAGTTAGACCGTTTTAGAAAATCTGGATCAGTCTGGCAAGGAAGCCTCACATTCTTGGTGTGGGAAGTCTGACCATTTGAATGCTGCACAATCTTAAGTTTGGTAAAAGCCCAGATCAGCAGGATTTCTGCATTGTGCTATACACAGCTTTCTTACGTGCCAGCTGTATTAGGCCTGGGGGGGGGGGGGGGGGGTATGCATTCCCGGGCTATGATAAATGGAATCGTACCCTATACCTTAAAATATCATCCAGCCAGAAGTAAACGGTCTTCTGGCTTTTCTGGCCAGTGCACAAGGAGACCACATTTCTGCAAAGATCAAACTTCACAACATGCCTGACATTTTAATCTGCCCTATGAAAATAAGAGTATTTTTCTGGGCAAATTACACTTAACATGTGTAAGAAAATCTCTGCTAAAGGCTCATTCAGGAGAGCGGCTTCCTGTTTTGGTGCTGGAGAACTATGAATGGCATATACACAGGATTGTTATCTAGGACCAACAGTACCTAGGGAGCCCTGTGGTCCTTCCAACAAGCAGCCTTTTGTAGAAAGTATAGCTAACACCAGCACACAAGAAAGCACCGCGCTGTCCTGAACTGTCTCCTTGTGAAATCACTCAAGTGAATGTCATCTCTATCCAGTCCAGTCCCGGTAACATCAATACTGCTCTCCGGTCTGACATTCCTGAGTGTAACGTAAGGCAACGGGCAAAACAAGGACTATCTTATTGAAAATAGCCACAAAAGACAGAGGAACATGGATGAAGCGTCACCATATCCATTTTCAGATTGTAAAATACATCTATACATATATCTAAAATTATTTTTACTCCTTTTGCATGGAATATATCATTAGAAAAAATTCTTCCCTCCCTAGCATGCTTTCCTATGGTTCATAAACCTCCTCAGTCTCCATTAAACTTCTGCTAAAATACAAAGAGTAAATAGTACATAGAGAATATAGAATGAAACAATCATGCGTCGGCAGATAAGAACCATTTGGCCCATCTAGTCTGCCCAATAATCTGAATACTATGAATAGTCCCTGGCCCTATCTTATATGAAGGATAGCCTTATGCCTATCCCTATCTTATATGAAGGATAGCCTTATGCTTATCCCATGCATGCTTAAACTCCTTCACTGTATTTGCAGCGACCACTTCTGCAGGAAGGCTATTCCATGCATCCACTACTCTCTCAGTAAAGTAATACTTCCTGATATTACTGCATAAACATTTGTCCCTTTAATATAAAACAATGTCCTCTTGTGGTAGTTTTTCTTCTTTTAAACATGCCCTCCTCCTTTATCATGTTGATTCCCTTTATGTATATAAAAGTCTCTATCATATCCCCTCTGTCTCTTCTTTTTTCCAAGCTTTACATGTTAAGGTCATTTAGAATAAAGACGAAACAGAAGGGCTATGATAGAAATGAAGCGCATTTTCCCTTTGTCTGGGAGACTAAACCCTGTGACTGTAAGGCTGCTTTCACATGGCCGTCTAGACCTGTCCCGTTCTTCTCCCATCAAAAATAAAAAAAAACAACTTTAAAAAAAAAATTTTTTTTGTTCTGAGCATGCTCAAAAGTAAAAACGGATTGAAAAAACGGATGACATTAAAGGCTCATTCATTTTCCATAGACTTCAATGTTAAATTTACTGTATCCGTTTTTCTTGTTTTTTTTGGACAGAAGAAAAAATACTGCATGTGCCGTTTTTTCTGCCGTAAAAAAATGGAAATGAATGCAGACGGGTACAAACGTATTGTAAAAAAATCCTATTGACATGAATGGGATTTTTTTTAAACCGGTTTGAATCCGTTTACAGTCTGAAAAAAAGGAAACAAAAAGGGGATAAAAAAACGGGGACAGACGGCCGTGTGAATGCACCGTAAGCAATGATCAAAACTTCTGCGCACAAGGTATACAACAAGTCCATTCACATGGCACAGATTGAGAGGGGAAAAAGGTCCAAAATCTAATAGCATTGGTGGCACTAAATCAATACATAATATCAGGGTTTCGGCATATCGATGACATTCTTCAGGCTCGGCCCAGCACAAACTTAAGGGGAAAAATAAATAAATCACTGTATAAGGCTGAAGCAAACCCTAACGTGAAGTTACAATAATAGACACATAGTTTTAGATTGGAGTTTTCCTTTCACAGAATTAGTGGAACATGCCCAAAACGAAACATGAAGTGGATCTTCATGAACACTAAGCGAACTGCGGGTAGTCAGTTCTAGGTGCCCGAGTCATTGGGGCAATTCACTTAAGCTGTACAAAACAAGAATACATAAAGTGAATTTCCGCCCTGAAAACATTACTATTAGCTAAGAAATTCACAGTCAGCTGCAAACACACAAACACGCACTAGAAGTGGGAGTCTTGCTACAGCGAAGAATTACGGCTAATGAATTAATCTTTATTTTCTGGTAACTGCTTTAAATTTTCAATAGACTTCTAATAAATCATTCCAGCACAATCCCTTCTGTACTAAGAACAATATTAATCAGTCCATTAGGATTTCTTTATGGGTGTCAGTTGCAACTTGATTTACATTAAAATACCAGAGAAAGAAAACAGTAAGAAGCAGTATAACAGTATTTAATTTTTTTTTATTCTACACAATATATAATTACAGCTGTCAACTCTTTTTTATGGGGTGGGAGGTTATTCGACAGTCTGTAAATGTTAGTAAAGCTGTCTAAATTGTTTGCCATTTAACCTGTAAAATTCTAATTCAAATTAAATCAAAAGTAACTGTAGGTCACAGCTCTAAATATTACTCTACATACAGGATTTTTTTAAATGTTTTTATTATTTTGCCATACTGTGATTTGTTGCACCCCACTGCACATCGCACAGACTACTAAAAATTTTGAATCCTATGTTTGTAATCATTCATTACAAGCAGCCTCTTGGACCATTTCATTCACAGAATGCAAGCTGCCATAAATGCCCCAGCTGACATAGGACCATGCTCCCCCCCTGGAAATTCTTTGTATCTTTGCTGCTATCATGTGATCTGACTGACAAGGCCATCCCAATAAAGTGACTGATTAATTCCCCCCAAAATCTACCCACACTACCATGAATATTCTACTTGATGCTGTCTCATTTGGCATCTTGGGCATCACAATGCATGCTACCAAAATGAACATCTAGAATAAAAAGGGTAGACCAAGAACGCAAAAAGTTTGAGTGCATAGCCCAGTGTTTCCCAACCTTTTTCAGCACGGGGAACCACTTCACCGTTAAACCCATAGTGCCAGACGTGTCCCCCTGCTTAAGCAAGTACATGTCCGGGCCCGTCTGAAGTTTGCTAGAGAGCATTTGGATGATCCAGAAAAGGATTGGGAGAATGTCATATGGTCAGATCAAACCAAAGTAGAACTTGTTACATGAACATGTTAGTGTAAAAAAAAATTTGATTTTGATTTTTCTCCTGCACTTTGCTGCTGTTCCTGTACAACACCTAAAGGGTTAACAAACTTTCTGAATGTAATTTTGAATACTTTGAGGGGTGTAGTTTCTATAATGGGGTAATTTATGGGGGATTTCTCACAGAAAGGCCCCTCAAATCCACTTTAAGCTTACCGTAACTGGTCCCTGAAAAAATCAGACAGAATTTTTCGTGAAAATTTGGAAAATTGCTGCTATACTTTGAAGCCCTCTAAGGTCTTCAAAAAGTAAAAACATTTCAACTTTATGATGTCAACATAAAGTAGACATTGTTATGTAAATCAATATATAATTTTTTTGGTATGTCCATTTATCTTACAAGCAGAGAGAGTTTCAAAGTTAGAAAAATGCAAAATTTTCATGAAATTTTAGAATTTTTCACCAAGAAATAATGCAAGTATCGACAAAAATGTACCACTTTGTTAAAGTAGAATATGTCACAAAAAAACACTCTCTGAATCAAAATTAAAGGTAAAAGCATCTCAGAGTTATTAATGCTTAAAGTGACAGTAGTCAGATTTGCAAAAAAGGGCTCGGTCCTTAAAGGTGAAAATGGTCTTGGTCCTTAATCACTTAAGGACTCAGCCCATTTGGGCCTCAAGGACTCAATTTTATTTTTACGTTTTCGTTTTTTTCCTCCTCGCCTTCAAAAAAATCATAACTCTTATATTTTCATCCACAGACTAGTATGAGGGCTTGTTTTTTGCGCGACGAGTTGTCCGTTGTAATGTCATCACTCACTTAAAATGCCATCACTCACTACCATTAAATGTATGGCGCAACCAAAAAAAAAAATACTATTTGTGTGGGGAAATTAAAAAGAAAACCGCTATTTTGCTAATTTTGGAAGGTTTCGTTTTCACGCTGTACAATTTACGGTAAAAATTACATGTGTTCTTTATTCTTTGGGTCAAAACGATTAAAATGATACCCATAATAACATACTTTTCTATTACTGTTGCGCTTAAAAAAAAATCGCAAACGGTTTAACCAAATTAGTACGTTTAAAATCCCCCTATTTTGAAGACCTATAACTTTTTCATTTTCCGATAAGCGGCGGTATGGGGGCTCATTTTTTGCACCGTGATCTGTACTTTTTATTGATACCATAAAAAAAGCAGCTATTTTGGACTTCATTTATTATTATTTTTTTTTTTTTTAACGTTCACATCGTTCACCGTACGGTGTCATTAACATTTTATTTTAATAGTTGGGATATTCATGCACGCAGCGATCCCAAATGTGTATATAAAATGTTTTTGTTTTTTTTTTTTACACTTTTTGGGGTGAAATAGGGAAAATGGGACAATTTACGTTTTTATTGGGGGAGGTTTTTTTTAAATTTTTTGTTCTTTTTTCACTTTTATTTTTACACTTTAACCCCTTAAGGACTCAGGGTTTTTCAGTTTTTGCACTTTCGTTTTTTTCCTCCTTACCTTTTAAAAATCCTTTCAATTTACCACCTAAAAATCCATATTATGGCTTAGTTTTTGCATCACCAATTCTACTTTGCAGTGACAGTCATTTTACCCAAAAATTCACGGCGAAACGGGAAAAAAAATCAATGTGCGACAAAATCGAAGAAAAAACGCCATTTTGTAACTTTTCAGGGCTTCCGTTTCTACGCAGTGCATATTTCGGTAAAAATGACACCTTATTCTGTAGGTCCATACGGTTAAAATGATCCCCTACTTATATAGGTTTGATTTTGTCGTACTTCTGGAAAAAATCATAACTACATGCAGGAAAATTTATATGTTTAAAAATGTCATCTTCTGACCCCTATAACTTTTTTTTATTTTTCCACGTGCAGGGGGGTATGAGGACTCATGTTTTGCGCCGTGATCTGAAGTTTTTATCGGTACGATTTTTGTTTTGATCTGACTTTTTGATCACTTTTTATTCATTTTTTAATGGTATAAAAAGTGACCAAAAATACGCTTTTTTGGACTTTGGAATTTTTTTGCGCGTACGCCATTGACCGTGCGGTTTAATTAATGATATATTTTTATAGTTCGGACATTTACGCACATGGCGATACCACATATGTTTATTTTTTTTTAATTTACACTTATTTTGTTTATGGGAAAAGGGGGGTGATTCAAACTTTTATTAGGGAAGGGGTTAAATGACCTTTATTAACCCTTTTTTAACTGTTTTTTTGCAGTGTTATAGGTCCCATAGGGACCTATAACACTGCACACACTGATCTCTCATGCTGATCACTGGCGTGTATTAACACACCTGTGATCAGTGTTATCGGCGCTTGACTGCACGGAGCAGTCATTCGTCGATCGGACACCGAGGAGGCAGGTAAGGGCCCTCCGGGTGTCTTGTAAGCTGTTCGGGACGCCGTGATTTCACCACGGCGGTCCCGAACAGCCCGACTGACTAGCCGGGATAGTTTCACTTTAACTTTAGAAGCGGCGGTCAGCTTTGGCCGCCGCTTCTAAAGGGTTAATACCGCACATTGCCGCGATCGGCGATGTGTGGTATTAGCCGCGGGTCCCGGCCGTTGATGAGCGCCGTGACCGACGCGATGTGATGCGGGGTCGCAGCACGACCCCGCTTGATATCGCGGGAGCCGGCGCAGGACGTAAATATACGTCCTGCGTCGTTCGATTGCTAATACTGTTCAGTGCTATGCATAGGACATAGCACTGATCAGTATTATCGGTCATCTTCTGCTCTGGTCTGCTCGATCGCAGACCAGAGCAGAAGACCCGTGGAAGGCAACGGAGGCAGGTGAGGGGACCTCCGGCTGCCATGCTGGATGATTGGATCACCGTGGCAGCGCTGCGGGCGATCCGATCATCCGCGATCGCAGATGTCCGCCATTACGGGCGGGTCCCTGGCTGCTATCATGGTTATGCATAGGACGTAAATGTACGTCCTGATGCGTTAAGTACCAGCTCACCAGGACGTACATTTACATCCTGCATTGTTAAGGGGTATTCCAGAATTTTTTTTATTTGACTATGCTACAGGGGCTGTATAGTTAGTGTAGTTCATAATATAGTGTCTGTACCTGTGTGTGATGGTTTTCTCACAATTCTTATGTGATTTTCACTCCAATTTTTATCAGCATACAAAATGACTTATCTCAGATTTTTCCCAGCTTGCAGTGCGGCCGAGACCTGACTCACTAGTCAGCTGATGACAGGGAGCCTGTCTGCTTCAATGGGTGGAGCGATCGCTTGGTGGGAGAGAGATCAATCTGCAACTAATGCAACAGCTGTAGGCACCATGATTGAAAACCACAGGTCTTTTGATGGATGCAGCTCATTTATGTTTCAATGGGTGGGGTGGCTGATGCGTGGGAGGGAGGAAAATGGAATTGTGGGATTTGTAGTCAAAAGAAAAGTCAAACAGGAAATACGAGTTCACAAAATGCTAGTCACAGTGTTATGGTAATCTCACAAAATAGCCATTTAGCCCCAAGACAAGCGCAGATCCTTCCTAAGCATGTCCATTACTGCCTGCCAGGTACATACTAAAATCACCTTATGGTGCATAACCCCTTTAAGCACTATCCTTGGTACCAAAAACATAAGGCCCACGTAACCCACTTAAGCCAACATATCCACATTACCAATCATGTTTCCACAATGACAATATGAACAGAGGCTATATATTTTTTTTTTATATTTTCCATGCTGAAACCAATTTTTCTATATAAAACTTGTCTACAGTGTAGTTCCCCCACAGCGTACTATTTGTCCCACAAAAGTAACAAAATGTAATAAATTACAAAGCCATTAAAATATATGCACTATTAGAATGCAACATTCCAAAAGACACAAACCAATAGGGATTAAAGGAAATCTGTCAGTAGTATCATCCGCACTAAACCTGTCACACAGGCTTGTAGTGCGGGTGATGCTGATTAAAACCGTACTCACATTGTCCAGATTCGCCCAGCCGTTCCGCCACAAATAACGTTTTTCTATTTATGCTGATGAAGGCCTTGGGACATAGGCGGAGCTCCGATCCAAGCTTGGGGCACGCTGACGTCATCTTCGCCAGGCGGTCCGGGTGATACTACTGACAGATTTCCTTTAATAAAAGTTTATTTTATGATGCAGCTAGTCCTCCCGCATACCTGGAAGATCATTCTTCACATGAAGACATCCTTTTTAGCCAGTAGTTTTTTTTCTTCTTAGATGTAGAACCTTGAAAGTATAGTCTTCTTTTAGCATACACATAATGGGGTGGCCATCAAACCTGCTGCCATTCACATTGAGCTGCAGTCTCTTCAGATACAGATTCAACTGGCCTATCTTTAATGTCAAACCTCACCATAGCACCCTATCATACAAAACGTGATCTCCATGTCTCCTGCACTGATTTTAGTAAGGGACTGCAAGAAAGTAATCGTTTACTGTGTTTCTGCAGCCTGACAACTTATGGAGACACGTCCACAAGTGGCCAATTCCTTGTACAAAGTACATGTGGCAAATATCAGTACTATCCATATGAATGGGTTATGGACGAATTTCATGCAAATGTTTCATGCAAGCGCAAATCTTTACCATGGCACTGATGGTGTAACTCTGGGGTGTCAGCTGGGATCCTGATCTGCTCCTATCAGAGACAACCTAATAAACTGGACACAAAAGTGGTTTATTAACACTTCTTTGGCATTTGTAGGGAACCTAAGCTAAAGCAATGCCACTGCCTCTAATGGATGCAGCAGTCATAAGACAAAGCAGTTCTGATGCACTCATCAGTTCAGTCTTTGACCAGACTGAGGTTGTTTTTACCCATAATTTGGACTCATTTGGAGGTTTTACTTAGCGAGAAAAATTGCCCTGTCAAAAAGAAATATGACGTCCCAAAATGACAGGCTTCATTCGCCTCACATTTGAGGCATACAGGAGACAGGGGAATTTCAAAAACACCTGCTAAAAAAACGACAGGGTCACACAGGTTGCACCCACAGTGTATTTCATGCTGCGTATGCGCCGACAGCATAGCAAGTGCCCGGCGGTGATCAGGAAGCTCTGTGTATCTGCTGAGTAATCTGCCACTACGAGCGAACACACAGAGCTATCCACCCGCAGCCGGGAGCTCCCTGTACAGTCCCTCTGTGACTATCGTGGACGCATCGTCAGCATGAAATATGCTGCGGATGCGCCCCGTGTGAGCCTGCCCTCAATCTTTAAATGGGCTCTGTCAAATACAATAACTTTTGATATGTTATAAGGCATGAAAACAATTCATCAGACAATTCAGTATTTTGTACTGAAAAAGCCAGTCAAAAAAAGTGGCCAATAGGGGTCCTCCTCCCTCCTGTTACAAACCAGTCCTGCAGTGTCCAGTGATCACCGACACGTCATGGACACCATGAGTGATTGACAGGGCTGCAAGCAGGTCCAGAGCTGCTGTGCTTGCTCCTGGCCCTCTGTGAGTAAGAGCAGAGTAAGTGAGGGGGAGAAGAGAGGGACCCCATGCCTCTGCAAGGACAGAAACCTCACTGAGCAATGATTGCAAGTAAATAAAAGGTAATTCTGAGAGAAATATAGGTCATAGACAATTCAAAATTAGATGTACATGATCAGGATGAGTTACTGTGCAACAGGTTTGTTTTTTTCCTTTGGGGGGGAGGGGGGCGGAGATCTGACTGGTAAGCTTTAAAAATAACAGATGAAAACCCCAACAGGCACCAAAGTGAATGGGACCTGTCGCGTTCCGTTGATGTTATCAGCTGTTGTAACGGAGCTCCATAACCTGATGTGAACATAGCCTTAGAAATATAGTCACTACAACAATGAAATTCCAATATGCATAGCATCGAGAAATAAGATCTCATCTATTTTGAATACCTTTCCTAAAATAGGATACAGCTACCCATAGCGCAAACAGTGCACAATTTCCCCACTGAAATTGACAAATCTGTGGGTTTTTTTTTATCTTTCTTTACAAGACTATGCCCTGTGTGATTTGTTGCAGATATTTTACTGCAGATTTGAGAGTGCAGAGTGAAATTTGCAAAGAAAAAAATTAAGTTGTGGATTTTTTTTATGCGTTAAATTTCAAAACATTGCAGATTTGTTGAGGAAGTTTACATTCCTATTGAAGTCAATGGAGAAAGTCTGCAATTAATCAATGCACACTAAATTCTGCAGCAAACATACCACACGTGGATGCAGCCTGCCATTATTTTTAGCTCTTTAAAGAGTACCTATCTCCAAACTAAACTTTGACATATTGTCCCTTATGTAATAAGACACTTTGCTATTTACTTGCTGTTAAAATTCTTAACATTTATATGTCTTTATTGAGATTGAAAAAACGGCCACTAGGTGGCTCTGCTCTGTTCCCTGCATAAGTCAATCAGTTGGTTTGGTCTCCTCTTGGCCTGGCAGGAGACTAAACTCAGGAAGTGCATGTGCAGAATGGAGAGGCACAGCTCCTGCAGAATTCAGTAACGTTGCGCCTGCTGGGAAACGTCCACTTTCTCCTGCCGGGAGCTCACACAAGGGGAAAGGTATGATAGAGCTTTTTAAAGCTCAGAAAATATTTTTAATGGCAGAAGGGTTGTTAGGAGTAGTTATATAATAGGAAATATAATCTGAGTTCGGTTAGAAAATATGGTTTGATGACAGGTACTCTTTAAATGTTGACAGTCTGGCACCTGTTGCACCTAGGAACACCACATGGGCAGAACCAGGCGAGTGACCAGAGAGAACACATTGAGGGAATTCATCACACTGTTTACCCTGTTTTTTTTTTTTTAGTCTAAATAGGAAGTCTCATCAGTGACACCTGCACACATCTCACAAAGATACTTACCGGATTCCTTTCTGTGCTCCAGTTCTCCTGCTATCTTCCTCCATGTCATCCATTCCAGGGCCAACTTGGAGCATGGGTGGAGCTTCCTGACGTCACCGCTCCTGTTTGTCAGCAGCAGGAACCAGCAGAAAAGAAGCAGCGGTGACATCAGAAAGCTCTGTCCATGTTCCAAGTTGGCCCTGGAACGGAAAATAAGGAGTAAAATAGCAGGAGAATAGAAGCTCGGGACAGTATTAGGTAAGGCTGCATTCACACCTCTTTTTCAGCCTAAGGTTGCCGGATCAGGCTGGGAGAGGGGAAAACCAGGCGCTCCAGTACCCCAACTGAAATCCATTTACTTTAATGAGCCTACCGGAGTCAAACGGTGACTCCGGTCGGTTCATTTTTGACCCATATCCGGTTTCCTGACCGGACCCAAAACCGTAGTATACTATGGTTTCAGGTCCGGTCACAAAACCGGAAACGGGTCAAAAATAAGCCGACCGGAATCACCGTTTGACTCCGGTCGGCTCATTAAAATGGATTTCAGCGCCGGTCCTGCTGGGGTACGGTACGCCCGGTTTTCCCCTCCCCCAGCCGGATCCGGCAACCATAGGCTGAATACGAGGTGTGAATGCAGCCTAAGTATGGTTGTCATTAGTGTCCTCAGTGTCACCTGCACTACCTCTCTGTACCAACAAGTTAGTGCAAGTGACACTGATGACGGATTTCCTTTAATAAACTGTTGCAGCCAATTTCTGTGCAACGTTTCATTCAGAGCATTTTAGAACCATAACCACACTGTGGACTGCTTTAGAAGAGTTTTTGCAGTGGTAAGTGATTTATCAAGCGCAACTTTCTGGAGAAAGTCGCACATTTGCTGCACATTACCTCTTTTACACGCTAACTTAGACTAACTCCCACCAGCCCTACAAAATCATCTAAACTGGCCGCATGATTTAGCCGGGCGACATATTTATCATTGTCATGCATTTGATGAATCTGTCCCACACACTTCAAAATCACCGCAACATTTGTGTTCTAAACCTGCACAGAGAGTAGACCATAAAGGATAAATTCCCCCCAGTGTGAGGCTGCGTGGTAGCTGCGCAGATCTACACACAGTCTGAAGATATATATATATTGATTAGGAGCTGGAAAGGTGCGGAAGACAAAACAGGATATATGTCATTTACTGCGTGAACAGTGAAATCCGCTATAAATCCAGAGATGCAAATCTATATTCAATTAAACCTAAACAAAGTAGAATAATAAGGTTATAAAGGAGACGTCGCCTGCCTGGATACAGAGGTCCCTGAGCGGGCACGTGACTGCTGCTTTGATTGGGGTTTTGTGTAGACTGTTCTGCTGCCCGCTCTCTGTAAACAGACTGTCGGCTGTCACACAAGGGCACCGGAGCTAATTGGTATTCTTCTTCTTTGTTTAAGCCATCAATCTAATAAAGTGTTCCATTTGCATACATTCATATTTCCAGACACAAGTTCTATGAGGAATGCCCCACCTAAAGGCCGCGTTGCACGCAGGCCACCACATAGTCTGACTAATTAGAAACTACTGTGCCCTAAACTCATTAGTTATGCCAGCCGGCCTGCGCTACTGTCACATGGAGCAAGCAATTACGGCTCATGCTCCCCGAACATCAGAGCTTTATTTACTGCCAGCCGGAAGAATAGATATTCTCACACACAAATTTCCTTTCATCGGCTACATTTTCCATAGCGTTCGGTTTCTATCTCTGTTATGCCGAGAATGTTAATGCCTTAAAGGCATAAGATCTGTTCTTCGGCAGGAATATTTTTTCATAAAACCGACCTTCCTTGAATTCAAAATTCCATCTATTTTCTATTTTATTGTGTCATTTCCTAAGAACTATGTTTTTAACCTGGAGCATTTCAAGCTTCCTGAAGCAGATTAAAATGAACCATTCCTAGGGGAGGATGCCTTAGCCTATATTTTCATGTCTGCTAAAAAGAGAGAGAGAGAGCGAAGAAAAAAATTACATATATACGGGGAGATCTAAGCAGCAAAATAAGGTTTAATGTGACATTTTACAATTTCCATGTTGCTGTGAGTCATTTCAGTTTATAGCAGAAATAAATATGACTAAACAAGAACCAGCCTTTCTTTTTCCCTGTGTCAAAAACTTTTAATTTTTGATGGGTAAGCACGGCAACCCCTGATCCTACGCCTATGTATTTTACAAAGCAGGCTAAGGTTTAAGAGCCTCCACAAGTGTTTCCCAACCAGTGTGCCTCCAGCTGTTGCAAACCTGCTACAACTCCCAGCATGCCCGGACAGCCAGCGGCTGTCCGGGCATGCTGGGAGTTGTAGTAGGTTTGCAACAGCTGGAGGCACACTGGTTGGGAAACACTGGTCTACACGGAAGCAGGGCACTATAAAACATAGCACTTCGTGTCAGAAGCACACACCATATATACCATATACTGCCGCTGTACAGCACAATTACAAAGATATCTCCTCTAAAAGCAACGATTGTAAGAAAGATAACTTAATAGCAGGGCACTTTATAGAGCATGTATTTATAGTGAATCCTACGGGGGGAGGGTACAAAAGAAAAACATCAGAGGCATACAGAGGTTAATCTTTCCCCCATATACTACTATGCATGAGGTATTACGACTATAAGCAACTCAAAATGTGTATAAACCTTAAAGGGGTACTCCGGCGGAAAAGCTTTTTTTTTTTTTTTTTTTATATCAACTGGTGCCAGAAAGTTAAACAGATTTGTATATTATTTCTATAAATAAAAAAAAAATTATCTTTCTCCTTCCAGTACCTATTAGCGACTGTATATTACAGAGAAAGTTCCTTTATTTTTGGATTTTTGTTTTCTGTCCAGTGCTCTCTTCTGACACCTCTGTTGATATCAGGAGCTGTCTAGAGCAGCATAGATTTGCTATGAAGATTCGCTCCTGCTCTGGACAGTTCCTGATACGGACAGAGGTGTCAGCAGAGAGCACCGTGGACAGAAAAAAGAAAGAAATCCAAAAAGAAAAGAACTGTTGATAGCAGCTGATAAGTACTGGGAGGATACATTTTTAATTACATTTTTAATTTAATAGTAATAGTAATTTACAAATCTGTTTAACTTTCTGGAACCAGTAGATAAAAAAAAATAAAAGTTTTCCACCTGAGTACCCCTTTAAGGTCATCTGCAGTGCTATAACACTTATCCCCTATCCACAGGATAGGGGATAAATGTTTGATCACAAGGGGTTCGACCGCTGGGACCCCCTGCGATCCTCCTGTACAGTGCCCCGTCACTGAGAGCGCTAATGCACGCATCGTCGACCTAAAGAGGTCAACGGTAACCTCCCTCTCATACAGTTCTATGGGACAGCCGTGGCCGCATGCAGGAGATCGCGGGGGGTCCCACAGATGGCCTTTATATATTTACACATTTATGTCTTAAAGGGGCACTGTCAGAATCAAAAACTTTTTGTATGTTGCACATCTTGGCAAAACGTTAACCTTTTAATTCATCATTAAAAATCATTTTTATAAAAATAACGACTTTAAAATACAGAAGACAATCCTGTGCGTCTTGCAACATCATTTATGTCTGTGCTGAAGCACAGACAGGGACAAAGTGAGGATGTAACTAACATTTTACTGTGCTCACCCCTGTTCTATCAGTCTGCCGCACGAAATCAGAGAGAAGGGAGTTACAGAGCAGCGATTGGATGATAGAATTTAGGCGATTTGTATTTCAAACTGGTTTACCAATTGCTGCAACAAAACTATCCCCATAAAAAAATGTTTATACAGATGTAGCAGAGCCAACTTTGTGTATCTTGTTAACAATGAGCTGATGTGGTCTTTGTCTATTCCTTTGGATTCAATGGAAACCAATGACAATTTAATATCCAGGGAGCCAATATGACAATTGCAGTCATTCGAATAGTTAGTGTAGGTAACTCATGGCACTACAGGTAAATATCATAGGTCTTGCTAGATCCTTGCCCCTCACTCTGACTACCGATACACTGTACGGGGGGGCATATGCAACCAGGCAAAGTTCGTAGAGCATGCCATCCAATGTAGGAAAGAAGCATTGCACTCGCCGTTTTATTTGGATATTTATTAAAGATCACCTTATATCCAGAACAACAACATTCATTGTCGGGCGCCAAGGGAATTGGTGGTGCAGGGACGTGACTGCAGACGCCCCTGCACCCGTTCCACCCCTCCATTGGCATCCAACACCGAATGTTGTTGATCTGGATATGAAGTGATCTTCAATAAATATGCAAATGAAACAACGAGAGCAATGCTTCTTTCCTACGTTGGACAGAATTGCAGTCATGCACTTTCAAAGGAATTAAAGACCAGATTGTAAATAACAGAACATAATCGTTAACTTTCCTCAATTTTCAGTGGTTTCTAAGTATACAACTGGAAAATACTAATCTACAGGTTTATATTACTTCTAATAACTACATTTGGCCATTCCACATTGATTCTATTCAGAAAGAAAAAGAACCAATCATGACGTCACAAAAACAGCCAACCACACAGGGCAGTAAAAGCAAAAAAAAAAAGACTTACCTTGGTTGAAAGTACTTTGAATGTACTTTGTTCTGGCACAATAGAGTGAAACAAGTAGAGTGTCAAGTTGTAATGTTCTCCCGATGGAAGGTTCACATTTAAACTGAACTGTAAAAGAGAAATGCAATCTGCGTTATTATAAAACATAACGCTACTTTGCAATTTTTTTTTAAATATAAATCTCCAAACAAAGTGCACAGACGCTTCCGCACACAGCTCGGCCTCATATCGCTGTAAAAAATGAATCCTGAAAGAAATGATTCTTAATTAAGATCCAGGGTCAATTGGAAATATATGCGGCAGCATATTCCGAATGGCTGGCATTCATATACAGTCGTGGTGAGCAGGTGCTTCTTTTCAAGTCTTATAAATTGGTATGTACAACTGACATGAACTAATGTTTTTTTTCCTCACAAACTAAAAAATGCAGCTATTATAAAGAATCCGATCCGCTAGTAGGTAATCCACAGCTGTCACATTACTAGAGGCACGGTCATAATTTATACAAAGACATTTCTGTGGAAGGGATTGAAAACAATTCTCCAATACACGTCTATTACTGAAATCCTCCTTGCAAAGACAAATTATAAGGTTCAGTTCACACAGGGCAGATCTGCTGCATTTATTTCTGTGTAGATTCTACACATATAATGCCGGATAATTATTTCTATTTTCAAAACTGTCCCCAACACAATGGAAAAAAAATATTAGAGCAGATTTTCAGGGTTTGAGTTTGTGTATCACCAATCTACAAGATCACTGGGGGCCCCACTACTGGGAACCCACCGATCACAAGAACAGGAGCCCCAGGTGTCATGACTGCAGTGAGAGGGAGGGAGGGAGGGGGGGAGAGGGAGTGTTAATGTAATTTTTTTTAGGTTTTATTAATAAATTGTTAATCTAACAGAGTCATTAAAATGTCAAAACAATAAAAACATTAGGATAAGTGTCAGGCAAAAGCAAACAATAACAGCAACAAACGAGTATAGGTTAACCCCTTAAGGACGCAGGACGTTAATGTACGTCCTGGTGCGGTGGTACTTAACGCACCAGGACGTACATTTACATCCTGTGCATAACCGCGGGCATCGGAGCGATGCCCGTGTCATGCGCGGCTGATCACGGCTGCTGATCGCAGCCAGGGACCCGCCGGCAATGGTCGACGCCCGCGATCTCGCGGGCGTCCGCCATTAACCCCTCAGGTGCCGGGATCAATACAGATCCCGGCATCTGTGGCAGTGCGCGATTTGAATGAATGATCGGATCGCCCGCAGCACTGCTGCGGGGATCCGATCATTCAGAACGCCGCACGGAGGTCCCCTCACCTTCCTCCTTCCGGCTCCCGGCGTCTCCTGCTCTGGTCTGTGATCGAGCAGACCAGAACAGAAGATAGCCGATAACACTGATCTGTTCTATGTCCTATACATAGAACAGAACAGTATTAGCAATCATGGTATTGCTATGAATAGTCCCCTATGGGGACTATTCAAGTGTAAAAAAAAATGTAAAAGTAAAAGTGAAAAAAATGTGAAAAATCCCCTCCCCCAATGTCCTAACTATTAAAATAAAATGTTAATGATCCCGTACGGTGAACGGCGTGAACGTAAAAAAAAAAAAGTCCAAAATTGCTACTTTTTTTTATACATTTTATTAAAAAAAAATTATAAAAAAAATGTATTAAAAGTTTTTTATATGCAAATGTGGTATCAAAAAAAAGTACAGATCATGGCGCAAAAAATGAGCCCCCATACCGCCGCTTATACGGAAAAATAAAAAAGTTAGAGGTCATCAAAATAAAGGGATTATAAACGTACTAATTTGTTTAAAAAGTTTGTGATTTTTTTTAAGCACAACAATAATAGAAAAGTATATAATAATGGGTATCATTTTAATCGTATTGACCCTCAGAATAAAGAACACACGTCATTTTTACCATAAATTGTACGGCGTGAAAACGAAACCTTCCAAAATTAGCAAAATTGCGTTTTTAATTTCCCCACAAAAATAGTGTTTTTTTGTTGCGCCATAGATTTTATGATATAATGAGTTATGTCATTACAAAGGACAACTGGTCACGCAAAAAACAAGCCCTCATACTAGTCTGGCGATGAAAATATAAAAGAGTTATGATTTTTAGAAGGCGAGGAGGAAAAAATTAAAACGTAAAAATTAAATTGTCTGAGTCCTTAAGGCCAAAATGGGCTGAGTCCTTAAGGGGTTAAAGCACACAGACCCTTGCCCAATGTTTCTAGCCCCATCTATGGCCAAAAAGATAGTTACTAAATCTCACTAAATATGAGCTGTGGCTGGTTTCTCTATCCAATATGACATTTCTCTCTATAAGATGCTCCATGTGAATTGAATGGACCAGTCTAGCCCATTGAGACAAAGTCAGAATGTCGAATGATTTCCTGGTCAATTCAATATTTATGGGACTTACAGAGAAATGAGATCTATTATATCTGTCTGAGCGATGGATTTCCTGAAAAAAAGAGCACCATCTCCATTCAGATGATATACTTTAGGGTTTGCTAGACAAAGATATGAACCCTGTAAAACCTTTGGTCCCATGTTCCTTTTTAACACGAGACCCTAGGTATATATACGTTGCATCTGACACAAGTATATGTTGGGAGTCACCCCCATGTATACCTCGGACGACCAGTGTAGTGTGAAATAAGCTTCACTTTGACACATACTGCCTACCTAAACACTGTTGCAGACCAAGACCTCCCTTCATGGCCATGGCTTCGATGAGCAAGACAATGCCTCGGCTATTCGCTGCATAAATTGTTCAGGAATGGTGTAAGGCATATGACAGTTTTAGGTGTTGACTCGGCATTCAAAGTCCCCAGTTCTTGGACAGATCTGTGATCATTTATGGTATGTGCTGGAAAGACAAGTCTGAACCATAAAGGCTACAATGCACAACTTACAGTAGGTTGTAACATCTTGGTGCCAAATACCAAAGAACACTTTTAGAGGTTCTGTGAAGGTAGAGTCCATGCCTTGACAGATCATAGCTGTTTTGGCTACATATTAAGGGTCTGCACAATATAGGACATCTGGCTTAAAAGGGGTTACCCAGGATTTAAATGGGTACTCCACCCCTAGACATTTTATCCCCTATCCAAAAGGATAGGGAATAAGATGTCTGATTGTGGGGATCCTGCCACTGGGCATCCTGGCAATCTCAGCTGCGGCAACCCCAGGCATCTGGCGCACGGAGCAAACTTCGCTCCGTGCCAGAGGCATGTGACGTCACGGTCCAACCCCGCTTGTGACGTCAGGGCCGTGCCCCCTCTATGGAAGCCCATGGGAGGGGGCGTCGCGCCCCCTCCCATAGGCTTGCAGAGAGGGGGCATGACGTGACAGCACGAGCCTTCGGCGCTGCACCTGATGCTCTGAAAAAAAAAAACGCCGGGGATAAGGTGTATAGGGGAGGATTACCCCTTTAAACATACCGTAGCATTGCTTATCCTTAGGACAGGTCCTCAATATGAGGTTGGCAGGGGTTTGGCTCTGGACACCTCATCCACTCAGCTGTCTGTAGAAGCCACAGTGCATCTGAGGACAGCCCATCAAGTCTGACTAACCCCTTTAATGTTATGGCTGATATATTATATACATACATAATATATAACTATACATCTGAATGCTATAATGCAGCAGTACTGGCAGTTAAACAAATGGAATATAAAAGGCAAACAAGTTATTAGTGGTAAAGGATTACATTTACAAAGTTCTTAGCTATTCCAATATCTGCTCAGACATTAACCATACACCCATGATCCCTAACCCCGCACCTCTCTAATAATGAGCCATTTATTACCAACACATTTACATTTCAAATGGCTTCAAATTGAAAAGGACATGAAATGTTTGCTGAAGGAAAATCAATCTTGTTATTAGCCGAGAAAATTGTTAATATCGTGCACATTCTATATGACTGGGATGTAGAACAGGAGCATGCGAAAAGGGAAAACAAAATGATAGACATGACTATTGGGAAAATAATGCAGAAATGTTGCTAAAGCTATGGTTACGGCTTATCATGGTGCGGACCAACATAATATATGAGGCGCTGACAAGCCGAGCAATAAAATGGAAAGAGGGTGTTATTTACAACTCAGATTTCATTCATTTTTGGAAGAAAGCCACAAGGAGAAATCGCTGTCAACAACAGATTACAAAGAGTAGACACAGACTTCTCAAATGTGTTTACATGCCACCAGTGTTAATGCAATTACTGCTCATTTATCGACTAACCCATCAACTCTATGGGGAAGTACTGAGCATATAGAGGAACGTTCACCCAGAAAGTAATCATGTGAAAGTGTAGCAGATCATTGCAATTCACTTCAGGAACAACAATATTAAAGGGGACCTGTCTGTGTTCTCATGCTGCCCGAACCATCGGCAGAACAAAATACACAAAATCTGTTAAAAAACAAACAAACTATGATTAACACTGAAAAGCCACATTAGAGAAATTATAGAATCAAAGCCCACTGGGAATGTAACTAGTCATCAACATGGTACCCCAGCTGCTGCTCTCAGCCCCCTCACAATTAATGAACGATGGGGGAGATTTATCAAAACCTGTGCAGAGGAAAAGTTGCCCAGTTGCCCATAGCAACCAATCAGATCGCTTCTTTCATTTTGCAGAGGCCTTATTAAAAATGAAACAAAGGAAAAAAAGAGAAGGGACTGCGCCCCTAGTGAAGTACGTTCATGAAGAGGTATAGGTGGTGGTCAAGAGAATTACTTACCAAGTGGTGAGGCTTTATGCAATATCCAGGCCTGCAGCCACGGACCTCTGGGATCGACTCGTTCTATCAGAGTTAATTAGTAGAAAGGAAGGAAAAAACGACCGTCTCTGGTGCTGGTCTGCTGTGGTTGATAGGATTAGGACATCTGATGTAGTGGTATAAAAAGGTTTATTATATAAAACAAATGCAATGCGTTTCTGGTCCAAAACGGACACTTCGTCAGGCAAGGTGCACTGGCAAAGGGTCCGTTTCGGACCAGAAACGCGTTGCACATGTTTTATATAATAAACCTTTTTATACCACTACATCAGATGTCCTAGTCCTATCAACTGCAGGAGACCAGCGCCAGAGATGGTCGTTTTTTTCTTCCTTTCTACTTATTAAAAATGAAAGAAGCGATCTGATTGGTTGCTATGGGTAACTGGTCAACTTTTTCTCTGCACAGGTTTTGATAAATCTCCCCCAATGTCTCTCTAGGGAGAGACCTGTCAATTATGCACAGTGGAGCGGAGAGACGTGATTACTGCCCACCACGAACAATCACCCCGTTTCCAGAGGATTTTGAGGGTATGACGGAATGAAGGCTAAGAGTAAATCATAGCTCGGAGCATGAATATTTATGCTTCCTGTGGTTTGGGCTGCATGAAACCACTGAGAGGACCTGTGGCCAACCCCCCAAAAAATTCTTTAAAAAGCTTACAACACCCTGATCCCACACCTTTCTACAGTTTCTTGATATTCCCATTTGTTCCCCAAATATGCAGGTTTATAGTTTGTCTCATTATTTAGGGTATTCGTCAGATGGGCGTGAAGCTAACTTTAATAATGGGAGTGACTGGGCAGCATTTTACAGTCATGGTTATGAACGTTGTACATTGAGGAGCGTGACTGCCTAATTCACACTTCTACAAAAAAAGACAAAAAGGAGCGCTCCATGGTGCAATAAATAACATATGTGGAAACGCTAGTGATGATAGAGCGCTTACCAATGTAAGTTGTGCAAACGCCAGCACAACTTGGATGATAGCATGAAGCAGATCCCTCTGCTGCCACTCCACAATAAAAGCAATATAAAAAACCAACGACCTCCAGACCAGTGGATAGTAGGGCGCTGAGGGACCAGGCAACCGTTGAAGCAATCAGCTTTATTCCCAACATGCAACGCGTTTCGCGCTAGTCCGCTTCATCAGGCATCTAATTTATATCACTAGCGCGAAACGCGTTGCATGTTGGGAATAAAGCTGATTGCTTCAATTGTTGCCTGGTCCCTCAGCGCCCTACTATCCACTGGTCTGGAGGTCGTTTGTTTTTTATAATTCACACTTCTGACTGTATAATCCCACCCGTCACCTGATATTTAGTCCAATTATTAAAATTAAGTTCACACGCATCTGATTTGTATCTTGGAAGGTCAGGCAATCTATATACGCACATCGCTAAGTAACGGGAGGGAGTATCCAGAAACTGTAAAAAGGGGTGTGATCAGGGCACCCTAAGTTATTAAATAATAATACAATCTCCTTTTTGGGGTTGGGCACAGGTCCTAAAACATCAGGTGTCATACTTGTGTCCACTATGTTACCTCATAGCACTTTCTGACAATCCTAATAACGATATCAGTAGAGAGAACAAGGTATTACTTTGGATAGAATACTCAATTTTTCCTGCTTGTCCATCTTGGGGATCTGTTATCATAGAGCAGTGTTTCCCAACCAGGGTGCCTCCTGCTGTTGCTAAACTACAACTCCCAGCATGCCCGGACAGCCTTCGGCTGTCCGGGCATGCTGGGAGTTGTAGTTTAGCAACAGCTGGAGGCACCCTGGTTGGGAAACACTGTCAGAGTGACTTTTATATACTATTGTGTAGCATTGCCTATGCACAGAACACCATTATTTGACTCCATTCAGCCACTAGAATGAATGCTTATCTTTAGGTGAGAACCCGCTGTCTGTATCGCTTTAGTGTCAGCCCTCGGTTATGATTGTAGGCGGGGGGGGATAACGTATGCTTGTACCTTCTAATCGGTTATTGTTCTCTGGATGGCCTCCTCTTACATGTTTTACACTATACACGGTCACCCTCTGATCTTCTAGCAGCAGATAGAGGATCTCATTATGTGTCTCCTTACCTGTCTCTCAGCAAACTGCATGTGTACGTCTTCCTTCGGCACATTCTTGATCATTACTGTGACGATGACCTGGGATTCTGTTTGATACCAGTCATGTCTTCATAGAGAAAGAAGCACATTAGTCAAAGCAGCCATTATTAGGAGAGACTAACAAAAACAGCCTTCCAATGAATACAATCTATCATTTCCCTTTAGGTCACATGTACAAGAAGCAAAGTCCCCATTATTTCTCCAGGCATACAGTTGGTGCATTATGCTATACACATTGAATGATTATTTACTAACTATACAAGAGGAAATGCTAATATTACTGATTATATATTCTGATGAATGACAGAATGAATAGAATGCTGCTAGTAAAAGGCTTTTGCAATGGAAGTTCCATTAGTAGGGACCTCGGTCAAAGATTACGGCAAACTGAGATGTCATAAGAGAGGTCTCCTTTACTGTCTGAACATTATCTTCCTATCACGCCTGATATTTTAGGTCTTTTAGCATCTTGGGATTTCTACCCGCGGCGGTGCGGAGGGAGTTGGGAACTGTTCATTTTATGTTTCTTATGCAAAATGTTCAATACAAATCTGATTGATATCAATGGTGGATACTCAATGGTGCTTACAGTGTCCGGCATGCAGCAGATCTAGCACCAGAATCATTTCCATTATTCTGCTCCTAAGATAGAGCAGAACAAAAGGATTCTTATTAGAGATGGCACAAGAAAGATTCTTGTTTTCCCTCTCAAATACATATAAGGGGACATATATATATATATATATATATATATATATATATATATATATATGCACACACACACATTTAAAAAAAATAAAATAAAATTATATATACACACATACATACGCAAGTAAACTACTATGCACATGATCAAGTGTTCATCAGAGTCACATGACCTTTATCATGTGCATAGTAGTATAGTAGTTTACTTGCGTAATTTGCACAGGTGCATTGAACATATGCCCGCGCTCATAGCGCCATTACAGGAAGGTATGTGATGCATCCAATTCATTGTTTATGTTTTTTGTTTAATCAGTTTAGTTACATGTGTTTGCAATATGAGAGTAATGTAATTAATGTAAACACAAAGTTTTCAAGCGGGATTTAAACTTTTATATACATTTTTTAGATTTATGCACTTTATCACTTTTCAGATATTTAAACACAATATTATGTATTTGAATACACTAAAGTATTTATACTAATTTATTCAAAACGTTATTAATTGGGACAATGTGAATTGATATTTGCACTTAATGAGATGTATGAGCATAAAGCCCTCTTTGCTGTGTGTGTCACTATGCCTGAAAATGGCTCCAGGAGGAGTTGAAACGTTGTAATGCCCACATGAGAAAATAAATATACAGTTGTTATTGGAGTGCTGCGCCTTGTTCTGGTTCATATATATAAATGTATGTACACCCACTAGGAGGTTGATGATCATTCAATGACCACATTCTCAGGTAATAAATGGGTAAGACCTACAGGTTGTATTGCACAGTAGAAATACATACAACTGGAGCGCAGCTGGACTTTTTTCCCATCATCTTGAGTAAAAACTAGATGTGGAAACTAAGACCTAGGTAAACTATACAAATCACCAACCACATGTCAGATGTGCAAACGTACTATTATTTATCATTATAGGATGTAAATAAATCTTTTTTATATTGCATCTGTATCCCATTGAAAACCATAATAAAAAAAAAGGCCTTCAGGATCCACTGGCAGATTCTACGTTACCGCCAAGACTGAAAGTAAAGTGGAACAATACTGCCGACTAGTGTCTGATGTCACACACTGCAGCATCTAATTTCATTGTCCTGCAGGCATGTGGCTTCTCAGAAAAGGATTTTTAATGCTTTGATTTTAAATAAAAGAGGAATGAACTCAGATTCTTCTGAAATGGAGAATATACTTCCATTATGGGATTATAAGAGCTAGAATATAGTGGAAGAGAACTGAAGAAACCTCGCCACCAAGCAGATCCAACGTACAATCCCTTCAGACAAGTAACATGAAATCTGGGAGGTGTCTGTTCTCCACAAATAGTCACTTTAGAAAAGGAAGATTGTACTAAGAATTTCTCTCCATGCGCACTCTTTGTCCAGAATTCAATCGACACACAAAGCCAAACTCTTTACACAGGGGAGGCATCTGATCATATATTGGGGCACACGTAGGGGTGGAGACTAAAAAAGATGGCCTTGGCCATTTCTCTAACAAGTCATGTAAGAATTGCCAAATCCCATAATCCCTTATTACCATGAAGTTATAACTAATAAGGGTATTAGGAAGGCTGGGCTCTAATATACACGACACTTAGTATGTAGACCTAAATATTTTTGGGATGTAATAAATATGGCTTTTTGGGGTCAACTATTAAAGAGTTCAGTGGCTGTTCAGCCATTAAATGATAATAACGTACCCAAAACTAAACATCTAGGGATATTTTATATATAAGGACAGACTACTGTCTGAAACACGCTTGTATATTACATGCTACAATAAAGATGGGCATTAACAATACCCCCATTTAAGCTAGACTTTTTATGTTTTGAGGCAAATCTACGCTTATAGGGGTACTCAAGCAGGAGTTTTTTGTTTGTTTGTTTTTTTTTTTTAAATGCCCAGCTTATCCCTTATAAATAAACAAACCTTTACTTACCTCCCACGCTCCCCAGGTATGTCTGCTTCAGTCCCCTGAGCAATCCTCTTGCTGGTGCCGGTGGTCAAATAGTCACAGTGCAGCTCAGTGAATCGTTGGCCAAAAGTGGTGGCAAGTGATACATTTTGAGGCCCGACACAAAAATGGTAGATTGGGGCTCAATACTGAACGCTCAACTGAGCTGCCCTATGATGCACTGACCAACGGCACCAGGAAGAGGATCGCACCAAGGACTGTAGCAGCCATACCAGAGGCACCGGGAGTGCACAGGAGATAAATAAAGGTTTGTGTTTTTTTATTTTAATAAAGGGATAGGCTGTGCATCTCTTTAAAAAAAAAAAAAAATACTGCCAGAGTATATAACCAAAGGGAACAAAGGTGTCCAAATTAGAGGTTAAAAAAATACCTGCATACCCTGGACTATGTACTGAGTACGTATCACTCCATGAGACATCTGTGTAGGTGTAGGTGAAAAAGACGGTCGTGCACACACAAACTTTCAGCCGAGAGCCACCTTGTACATGTGCAATGTAAGCAAATCATACAACACACATACGGGATACACAGGAATCGGGAAAGCTAGAAGAATCAGTGGCATTTGTCATCTGGGCTGCAACAAGAAGCCTGCCACCAGGAATACAGTGGGACAGCAAGGGCAAGTATTACGGTAATGTGGGGGCTCTTCACAATGGCTGTAAATACATGTATCTTTGAACACAAATACTGGAGCCATCACAAAACTGCTTAATCCAGGTGATTCCACCCTTGGGGGCCTGACGAAGCGCTAAGGCGCGATAACGGACCGTCGCCCACCGGTTGCAGTCCACCCGCATGTTTACATCTCCTCCTCCCTGCTATTGTATCCAACTTGGAAATATACAATAAAAGGTTTTTCCTGCACGACGAACCTGGTGTCCGAGGTGAGTGCTCCGATGACTATCCTCTTCTATGACCTTTCTGACAATGTTTGTTAATGTTTTCAGTTTTTATACTGCTCACCATTGTTTTTACCATAGGTCTTTAGGCGATTTAACACTCCCCCAAACAGATTCTCTGACATGTGGAACCTGATTACTTTAGAAACTATAGACCAAACCCTGTTAGTGCAGCTCAGATTTCTATATTGGTCCATTGTTTGTAAGATTTTTAGTGCCCGAAATCTGACAGGTGTCTAAACACACTGCAGAGAGCTCTATCCCGCCTGAAAATTAGAGATGGTCTGAACTGCCAGACCCTAAAATGGGACTAATACATCTTTAGTCTTGCTGCATGTTCTCTATAAATTCTAATATCAAAGCCAATATTGGATAGTTCTAGAAGAAAGGTCATACCGAAGGCCTGCCACTATGTAATATATATCAGCCAAGGCTAGATTCCTTGTTCTTTACAGCAAATCGAAAGCCTTGTATGTTCTTGACATTGAAGAGCTAAGGTCCTCTTTTGTGTCTGCTTTTATCAGCCTTGTTTGCTCTTTGCGAAAGACCATGACAAGTCTAAGGATGATATATCCATCCATTACAGCTTCTTTGCAATGTCTACACCATTTTCCTAACAAACCATATAAAAGAAAACAAATTACCTGAATTTCTGACCTGTATTAGTGGACTGCTGTTAGGGGAAAAGAGAAGCAGTGTTAGCCATCTACATGGTGGTAGTTACATTAACTGCAAAACAGCAAACAGTTTATCATTAAAGGGGTATTCCGGAGGGGAAAAACGGTTTTCAAAATAGATAATGGAAAGTTGTACATATTTGTAAATGACGTCTATTTAAAAATCTTAATCCTATTAGTACTTATCAGCTGCTGTATGCTCCAGAGCAAGTTGTGTAGTTCTTTCCAGTCTGAATCGCAAAACTGAAAAAACACCACCAACAACTTTGTTTTATAAATTGCTTTTAGAGAAAAAATGTTAAAGATTCACAATATGTCAGGCAAAGTCTTTGCAAAAAGTAGATATTACAAAATTTCAATTCACCCAAAGTGCACCTTCTTTGGACGCGCGCGACACTCTCCAAGCTGTAGGAAATCTTCAACCCATGGCCGGGCTTCCTTCAGTACATGGACCTTCCTCTCACGAAGGGGAACAGACTAGAGCTTAGGTCGACACCTTACGACGTTTCGGAGACCACGCCTCCGAAAGGAGTGTCGAGCGCGTCCGAAGAAGGTGCACTTTGGGTGAATTGAAATTTTGTAACATTTACTTTTTGCAAAGACTTTGATTGACATATTGTGAATTTTTTTTTCACTAAAAGCAATTTATAAAACAAAGTTGTAGGTGGCGTTTTTTAAGTTTTGCTATTTGGATTTCCAGTGAGTTGGGAGCCCTCACTTATCAAACGCAAGACACCCGCCCAAATGTGAACAGGTGACATATACGTACAGTGACCCCTCGACCTACGATGGCCCCGACATTCGATAATTTCAACATGCGATGGCCTCTCAGAGGCCTTTGCATGTTGAAGGCAGCATCAACATATGATGCTTATGTATGTCGGGGCCATCGCATAAACGGCTATCCGGCAGCGCTGACTGCTTCAGCTGCCACAGGATAGCCGTTTACGGTGCCCCGTGAGCTCCAGTGATGTCTCTTACCTGTCCACAGGGCTCCAGCACGTCCTCTTCGGGATCCCCTGCATCGTCGGCGCTCTCCATCCCGACGATGCAGGGGATCCAGTCATCCAATAGGAGCGGCGTGCGTAGCGACGTGATGGCGGCGACGGAGAGCGCGGATGCCGGGGAAAAAGAGGCCTTGCCGGAGCGTCGGGGACACCTCGGGGACGCGGCGACAGCGATGGACGGCGACATCCCGGGCAGCGTTGATGGTCCGGAGCGGCGGGGACAGGTGAGTACAATTTCCTCTAACAGTGGTCTACAACCTGCGGACCTCCAGATGTTGCAAAACTACAACACCAAGCATGCCTGGACAGCCAACGGCTGTCCAGGCATGCTGGGTGTTGTAGTTTTGCAACATCTGGAGGTCCGAAGGTTGTAGACCACTGTCCTATAGTTTACATTGCAAGGATCCTTCAACATGCGATGGTTTCAACAAACGATGGTCCGTTTGGAACGGATTACCATCGTATGTTGAGGGACCACTGTGTATACTTGTTCTTTCCAGTCTGACCACAGTGCGCTCTGCTGCCACCTCTGTCTGTTTCAGTAACTGTCCAGAGCAGGAGCTAATCCCCATATCAAATCAATCCTACTACGGACATTTCCTGACATGGACAGAGATGGCAACAGAGAACACTGTGGTCAGACCAAAAACAACAACAGGACTTTCTCCAGGACATACAGCAGCTGATCAGTAATGAAAGGTTTAAGATTTTTGGATATAATATAAATTTGCAAATCTGTAGAACTTTCTGTCCCCTGCAAACTGCACATGTACACACCCTACTAAAAATCTCATCTGATCAACTTCCGTAGGCAAATATTCGTATTGCTGTATGATGTCTTCTTATCAGCATAGTAACATTCCCCCCCATGATTTAATGAGAGGTAGGTCAACATTCATATCTGCGTCAGAGATAGTTCGGTGCCCTCATCTTCAGAAGATAGTTATCAACATTACTATTTTTCTGGGCACCTCAGTGGAACCTGACAAAGTAATAAAAGTCAATGTGGTCTGTGAGGCACTGTGTTCACAACATTCAGCACTGCTTTGTGGTTTCCCTTTGTAACGGAAACAACCATGCATATGTGAACAGTGGTTTCAGGATGATAGAACAACACATTGCTCTATTAAATCAGACATAAGAGAGGCAAGGCTTGTGTCACTGATGATACAACAGTATAGGACATTGACTAGAAATCAAAATGTATAAAAAGATGCTCTATTGTCAAAGCCTAATTATGCAAAAACATTTTGTTCTGCACGTCATTTTTTTTTTAGAAAGTGACAAAGTAATGTAAACAGTTCTTACCGGTACAGGACATGATGAACCTAAGAATAAGGAAAATAACATTCGGTGAGAAAAATACATTTGGGTTATTCACAAAAATAGATACAAAACCAAAAATCTAAGAAGAAAAAATATATGAAAACAGTCCTACTAGGTAATGGGGGCAATAGAGAAAGAAGTAAAAGTAGAAAATTGAGAGTGAGAATCAGCAGGGATGTGGAATTCCTATCGCGTGACGCCTGGGACATGCAGTTCCGGGAACCAGGCAGGTGACTTTTTCCGGCCCTTAGCCCGGCTTTGGGCAAGCAGGGCCGGACCTGCCAAGCGTGGCGGTGCTCAGCAGTCTGTATGGAGCAAGCTCCCTACTCCTGCCCGGTCCATACTATGCAGCCCTCAGCAATTCTCAGTCAAAGGGGGCCGCTGTGAGGTGGAAATTTGTGACCCGTGCAGACTTGCGACCGCTCCTCCCCAAATTTCCACCTCACATCGCCGCTAATAGCCAGCATGCTGCAATCACCGCGGCTGGCTATTAACCCTTTACATCGTCGCTGTCAAAGCTGACAGCGGCGTCTAAAGGGACATGTGAATGCTCCCTGGTGGGCTAGTGGAGTGGATCAGACTTACCTCCGTTCTCTGCTGTCCGTGGCTCTGTCATTGATAGATCCTGGCTGGACTAGGCTCTATCAGTGGATCACAGAGCACACAGATCAATGGAGTTCAATAGAAGGCTATTGATCTGTATGAGGAATCTAATGATTCCTCCTAAAAGCCTAATAAAGTATAAAAAAACAACAAAAAAAGTTTTAATAAAAGTTTAAAAGACACATATAAACCCCTTCCATGTTAAAAGATCAAATCACCCCCTTTTCCTATATAAAAACATGTAAACATAATAATAAACATATTTAGTATCGCTTTGTGCGTAATTGTAATAACTATTAAAATATAACATTATGTATCCCATATGGTAAATGACGTAAATGTAAAAAAAAGAATACCAAACCACAGAATTGCAATTTTTATAATATCCCAGAAAAAAACTAAAAAGTCAGATCAATACCAAAATGGTACCAATACAAAAAACTCATTATGGTGCAAAAAATTGGCACTCATACAGTATGCGGAAAAAAAATTCAAAAATATAAAAAATAAAAGCTACAGGGGTCAAAAAATGGCAATTAAATAAATTTGAAAAAGGTTCTGATTACAGCAATACCAGATTTTTGTATAGTTTCCATCATGTTTTACTACTTTTAATAAAATTCAGGCCGGCCTAAAGAATAAAAACATGTTAGCTCCACCACAAGGTAAAAGGCGTAGAAAAGAAAACCACCAAATGTGAAAAATTATCTTTTACTATTTTAACCCCTTAAGGACCGGGGTTTTTTCCGTTTTTGCATTTTCGTTTTTTGCTCCTTGCCTTTAAAAAATCATAACTCTTTCAATTTTGCACCTAAAAATCCATATTATGGTTTATTTTTTGCGCCACCAATTCTACTTTGTAATGACGTCAGTCATTGTGCCCAAAAATCTACGGTGAAACGGGAAAAAAAAATCATTGTGAGACAAAATAGAAAAAAAAAAAACGCCATTTTGTAACTTTTGGGGGCTTCCGTTTCTACGTAGTAAATTTTTCGGTAAAAATGACACCTGATATTTATTCTGTAGGTCCGTACGGTTAAAATGATACCCTACTTGTATAGGTTTGATTTTGTCGTACTTCTGGAGAAAATTATAACTTCATGCAGGAAAATTTATACGTTTAAAATGGTCATCTTCTGACCCCTATAACTTTTTTATTTTTCCGTGTATGGGGCGGTATGAGGGCTCATTTTTTGCGCCGTGATCTGAAGTTTTTAACTGTACAATTTGCATTGATAGGACTTATTTTATTCATTTTTTCATGATATAAAAAGTGACCAAAAATGCACTATTTTGGACTTTGGAATTTTTTTGCACGTACGCCATTGACCGTGCAGTTTAATTAACAATATATTTTTATAATTCGGACATTTCCGCACGTGGCGATACCATATATGTTTATTTTTATTTACACTGTTTTTTTTTATGGGAAAAGGGGGGTGATTAAAACTTTTAATAGGGACCTATAACACTGCACACACTGATCTTTATCATTGATCACTGGTTTCTCATAAGAAACCAGTAATCGATGATTCTGACGCTTGACTGCTCATGCCTGGATCTCAGGCACTGAGCAGTCATTCGGCGATCGGACAGCGAGGAGGCAGGTAGGGGCCCTCCCGCTGTCTTGTAAGCTGTTGGGGATGCCGCGATTTCACCGTGGCTATCCCGAACAGCCCACTGAGCTAGCCGGCATGCTTTCGGTTTCACTTGAACGCCGCGTCTAAAGGGTTAAAAGCGCGCGGCACAGCGATCAATGCCGCGCGCTATTAGCCACGGGTCACGGCCGTTGTTAGAGGCCGGGCCCGACCCTCTATGACGCGGGGCTCTGCGTTATAGATCGGGAGTGGACACATGACGTTCCAGTACGTCATGTGTCCTTAAGGGGTTAATTTCACTTCCCGAATAAATATATATATATTTGGTTCAGAGAATATGTTATTGAAAAATGTAAAGGTATCAATAAAGTTGGTAGTTATGGCTATTATAAGGTGAGGAGGAAAAAAAACGAGAGTGTAAAAGCGAAAATTGGCCGGACAAGTGGATCGTCATGAGGGACAAGTAGATTTTGCTCAGTTTTAGTCCCGTACACAAGTAGTTTTTTATTACATTTCCACACCCCTGGAATCAGATATATTACATGGCAATTTATTGCTTAAAAGGGGTACTCCGTATTCAAAGGATAGGGGATCAGATGTCTGATCGCGGGAGTCCCGCCGCTGGGAACCCCCAAAATCTCTCCT
Organism: Hyla sarda; assembly: GCF_029499605.1. Lineage (NCBI taxonomy): Eukaryota > Metazoa > Chordata > Amphibia > Anura > Hylidae > Hyla > Hyla sarda. The sequence continues at coordinate 124,563,458 of NC_079190.1, read as the reverse complement.
GCAGCCCCCCGTCATCTGGAGCACAGAGCGAACTTCGCTCTGTGCCTGATGATGGGCGATACAGGGTCCAGATGTTCGTCACGACGGCAGCCCCCCCCCCCCCCCCCTCTGGCCCCTGTATTGCCCATCATCAGGCACGGAGCGAAGTTTGCTCTGTGCATCAGATGACAGGGGGTACTGCAGGAGAGATCGCGGGTGTTCCCAACGGCGAGGCCCCCGTGATCAGACATCTCATAGGGGATAAGATGTCTAGGGGCAAAGTACCCTTTAATTATAAATAACATCCTCTGCAGGGCCCCTGCATCTGATGCGACACAAAATACAGTGAAAATAAAATAGAGAATGGATGGTTGAATCCAAAGTTATAAAGTTTATACTATAAATATATAAAACATATGAGATGATCACACACGAGCAAAATTTATATATCCATTTATGGATAACGCTGTAGGTACAGATAATTTGTACCACTACAAGCTCTTTGTGGCTCGAAAATTTGTCAAACACCTGTGGGGTGTTCAGGCTCACAATACCCCTTGTTACATTCTGTGAGGGGTGTAGTTTAAAAAATGGGGTCACTTGTGTGTATTTTTTTTTTTGCGTTTATGTCAGAACCGCTGTAAAATCAGCCATCCCTGTGCAAATCACCGATTTAGACCTCAAATGTACATAGTGCGCTCTCACTCCTGAGCCTTGTTGTGCGCCCGCAGATCCCTTTACATCCACATATGGGGTAGTTCAGTACTCAGGAGAAATTGCGTTACAAATTTTGGGGGTCTTTTTCTCCTTTTACCGCTTGTGAAAAATTTAAATTTTTCATTGACAACACCAGCATGTTAGTGTAAAAATTTAAATTTTTATTGCACTAACATGCTGGTGTAGATCCCAACATTACCTTTTCATAAGGGGTAAAAGGAGAAAAAGCCCCCCAAAATTTGTAGTGCAATTTCTCCCGAGTACGGAAATACCCCATATGTACCACTAAACTGTTGCCTTGAAATACGACAGGGCTCCAAAGCGAGAGAGCGCCATGTGTATTTGACGCCTGTTTTGGGGATTTGCATCCACCACCAAAATACCCTACAGCAGTGTTTCCCAAACAGGGTGCCTCCAGCTGTTGCAAAACTCCAAGCATGCCTTGACAGTCAGTGGCTATCTGGCAATACTGGGAGTTGTTATTTTTCAACAGCTGGAGGCTCTGTTTTGGAAACAGTGCCATACGAGACTTGGGGGGGGGGGACTGTGTAGGGGTATGTGTATATTAAGTGTAAATTTTTATTTAGTGTAGTGTAGAGTTTTTAGGGTACATTCACACAGGTGGGGGTTTACAGTGGGTTTCTCACTGGGAGTTTGAGCTGCGGCGGAAGATTTGCCACACCTCAAACTTACCCCAGAAAACTCGCTGTAAACCCCTGCCCGTGTGAATGTACACTGTACATTCACATTTTGGGGGAGGGGCAAACTGCCAGCTGTTGCAAAACTACAATTCCCAGCATGCACTGACAGACCATACATGCTGGGAGTTGTAGTTACGCAACAGCTGGATGCACACCGGTTGCGCAACACAGAATTTGTTACTTGACTCAGTGTTTCGCAACCAGTGTGCTCCCAGCTGTTGCAAAACTAGAACTCCCAGCATGTACAGTCTCTCAGTGCATGCTGGGAGTTGTAGTTTTGCAACAGCTGGAGGCACACTGGTTGCGAAACACTGAGTTAGGACACAAACTCTGTTTCACAACCAATGTGTCTCCAGCTGTTGCAAAACTGCAACAGTCAGCATGCATAGACTACCAAAGGGCATGCTGGGAGTTGTAGTTGGAACTCCAGCTGTTGCAAAACTACAACTCCCAGCATGCCCTTTGGCTGTGCATGCTGAGAGTTGTTGCTAAGTGGTGGACAGGCCTCACCTCCTGCTGTAACCTGCCACCAGGACCGCTGCCGCTGCTTCCACGGCTCATGCTGCCGGGACCGCCGCTCCTGAGAGGACCCCTACCACACCCGTGCCACCTCACTCCTGCTGGGTAAGGGTGAATGGGGCTGTCTAACACAGCCCCAATTCACCCTTTTTTTCCAGGTCACCAGGGACCTGATGGCATGGAATTGCCGCAAATCACCGGCGATCACAGACATGGGGGGGGGGCAGGCCCCCCCCAGGGGGTTTGCACGGGGTGCCTGTTGATAGATATCAGCAGTCATCCCAGTCCGGTCCCCACCTGGCCAAAACCGAAATTCGTCCTGCGCCCTTAAGGGGTTAGAGGGAATAAGTCCTCCTGGAGCAGAGTTACATCCCCGTTTCCTTTTCTCTGTACTTTTTTGTTTCTCTTATTGTGTTGCTGCTTACTCTTATATAATCTTGTCTTACTGGAGTTTTGTGCTTGAGTGCCTTTGGCCAGCTCTCCACGTTCATTATGGACATTTTGCTTTGGGCGTCTTGCTTCTCTTAAAGGGGTACTCTGGCCCTAAGACGTTTTATCCCCTATCCCCTATCTGATTGCGGGGTTACCGCCACTGGGGACCCCGGCAATCTCTCACCTGTCTCAGCTGCAAGAAGCAATGGTCGTTCCGTGTCTGAAGACTCACGACTCCGAGGCCGAAGTATCGTGATGTCACAACTCCGTCCCCTTGTGAAATCATGGCTCGCCCCCTCAATGTAAGTCAATGGGAGAATTTGTGACGTCACGATACTCCGGCCCCGGGGTCATGAGTCTTCAGAGACGGAGCGATCATCGCTTCGTGCAGCTGAGACAGATGGGTGCTGCATGAGAGATTGCAGGGGTCCCCAGTAGCGGGACCCCCGCAATCAGACATCTTATCCCCTATCCTTTGGATAGGGGATAAGATGTCTTAGGGCCGGAGTACCCCATTAAGGAATGCTGGATTTTGGTTGGTTTGGTTAATTTATTGTTTATCCCTTATTCACTAGCTTTTCTTCTATTCAGGTTGATGGGAGGTTGGTAAACATTGGTAAAATGTATTCATGTTTTGTTGTTTTGCATAAAGATAACTAGGCACACATAATCACTGGGTTGATATTCGGTTTAGTGGTGAACATAAACAACTTCTGCTACTTTGCTGTGGTGTTGTAGAAATACGCTTCTTTTTATATTTACATAACTAAATAAGGAATTTATTGTTAATCTAATTGGTGATTGTTTATCTAATTGGTGATTGTTTATCTAATTTTCCATTCTACTATTTATATTAGAATATAATTCTAAGATCTTGCACTTTTCAGTCTGACCACTCAGCTTAAATAGGCACTGTCAGATACAAAAACTTTTTATACGTTGTACATCTTGGCAATACATTAACCTTTCAAATAAACTTCATAAGAAAATGTTATTTACATTTTATAGAAATCAAGGCTTATAAAATCATGCCTTTGTCCAAGCTGAAGCACAGTCATAGACAAAGTCCAGTAAGTGAGGGTGGGCTAGTACTCCTCTGTGCGCTCTCCTGTCTGGAGAGAGCCCTGACGAGTCCTATCAGACAGGAGAGAGCCCAGAGGAGTGCTATCAGACAGGAGAGAGCCCAGAGGAGTGCTATCAGACAGGAGAAAGCCCAGAGGAGTGCTATCAGACAGGAGAGAGCCCAGAGGAGTGCTATCAGACAGGAGAGAGCCCAGAGGAGTGCTATCAGACAGGAGAAAGCCCAGAGGAGTGCTATCAGACAGGAGAGAGCCCAGAGGAGTGCTATCAGACAGGAGAGAGCCCAGAGGAGTGCTATCAGACAGGAGAGAGCCCAGAGGAGCGCTCTCAGACAGGAGAGAGCCCAGAGGAGCGCTCTCAGACAGGAGAGAGCCCAGAGGAGCGCTCTCAGACAGGAGAGAGCCCAGAGGAGCGCTCTCAGACAGGAGAGAGCCCTGACGAGCCCTATCAGACAGGAGAGAGCCGTGACGAGCCGTATCAGACAGGAGAGAGCCCAGAGGAGTGCTATCAGACAGGAGAGAGCCCAGAGGAGTGCTATCAGACAGGAGAGAGCCCAGAGGAGTGCTATCAGACAGGAGAGAGCCCAGAGGAGTGCTATCAGACAGGAGAGAGCCCAGAGGAGTGCTATCAGACAGGAGAGAGCCCAGAGGAGTGCTATCAGACAGGAGAGAGCCCAGAGGAGTGCTATCAGACAGGAGAGAGCCCAGAGGAGTGCTATCAGACAGGAGAGAGCCCAGAGGAGTGCTATCAGACAGGAGAGAGCCCAGAGGAGTGCTATCAGACAGGAGAGAGCCCAGAGGAGTGCTATCAGACAGGAGAGAGCCCAGAGGAGTGCTATCAGACAGGAGAGAGCCCAGAGGAGTGCTATCAGACAGGAGAGAGCCCAGAGGAGTGCTATCAGACAGGAGCGAGTGCTATCAGACAGGAGAGAGCCCAGATGAGTTCTATCAGACAGGAGAGAGCCCAGATGAGTGCTATCAGACAGGAGAGAGCCCAGATGAGTGCTATCAGAAAGGAGAGAGCCCAGAGGAGTGCTATCAGACAGGAGAGAGCCCAGAGGAGTGCTATCAGACAGGAGAGAGCCCAGAGGAGTGCTATCAGACAGGAGAGAGCCCAGAGGAGTGCTATCAGACAGGAGCGAGTGCTATCAGACAGGAGAGAGCCCAGAGGAGTGCCATCAGACAGGAGAGAGCCCAGAGGAGTGCTATCAGACAGGAGAGAGCCCAGAGGAGTGCTATCAGACAGGAGCGAGCCCAGAGGAGTGCTATCAGACAGGAGCGAGTGCTATCAGACAGGAGAGAGCCAAGAGGAGTGCTATCAGACAGGAGAGAGCCAAGAGGAGTGCTATCAGACAGGAGAGAACACAGAGGAGTGCTATCAGACAGGAGAGAGCCCAGAGGAGTGCTATCAGACAGGAGAGAGCCCAGAGGAGTACTATCAGACAGGAGAGAACACATGAGTGGTATCAGACAGGAGAGAACACAGAGGAGTGCTATCAGACAGGAGAGAACACAGAGGAGTGCAATCAGACAGGAGAGAGCACAGAGGAGTGCTATCAGACAGGAGAGAGAATACAGAGGAGTACTATCAGACAGGAGAGAGCACAGGGGAGTGCTATCAGACAGGAGAGAGAGCACAGAGGAGTACTATCAGACAGGAGAGAGCACAGAGGAGTCCTATCAGACAGGAGAATAAAAGGTTATAAAAAAGCAGCAATTTTGGACTTAGTTCTTTACATTCACGCCGTCCACCATACGGTATCAATAACATATTTAAATAGTCTGGATATTTACGCACGTGGCAATACTAAATATGTTTATTACATTTTTTTGTAACACTTTTTGGGGGGTGAAATGGGGAAAATGGGACAATTAACATTTTTATTGGGGGGAGGGGATTTCTCAATTTTTTTTTTACTTTTTAAATTTAATTATTTTACATTTTTTCACATTTTTTTTTACACTTTAATAGTCCCCATAGGGGACTATTTATAGCAATGATTCGACCCGTGGAAGGCAGCGGAGGCAGTTGAGGGGACCTCCGTCTGCCGTTCTGGATGAACGGATCGCCGCGGGCGATCTGATCATCCATTTTAGTTATTGCACTCCCGCAGATGCCGCGATCGCGGATGTTGGCCATTACCGGTGGGTCCCTGGCTGCTATCAGCAGTCGGGAACCTGCCGCGTATGACCCGAGTATCGCTCCGATGCTCGCGGTTATGTATAGGACGTAAATGTACGTTCTGGTGCATTAAGTACCACCTCACCAGGACGCACATTTACGTCCTGCGTCGTTTAGGGGTTAAATGATAAGCTGTAACTTCCAATTCTGTACAGATTACTTTCCAGCAGTATCCCCAGGATCACCACAGACATGATTACGGTGAAAGGTGACACCAGCATGTATAAGACACCATTCACAACAGCTGATCAGCCTGCCCTTCTCCAGAGAATGACCTATGCACAGGTCCCAGAGCAGGTCTAGAAAACAATCCCATTCAGGTCAATAGGGTCTGGGGCCAAACAGCTGATTATCTCTGCGATCAGGCAATTATCCCCTATACTTTAGATGAGGGATAACAAGTAATATACTGGACTACCCCTTTAACCCCTTAAGGACTCAGCCCATTTTGGCCTTAAGGACTCAATTAAAGTTTACGTTTTCATTTTTTCCTCCTCGCCTTCTAAAAATCATAACTCTTTTATATTTTCATCCACAGACTAGTATGAGGGCTTGTATTTTGCGCGACCAGTTGTCCTTTGTAATGACATCACTCATTATATCATAAAATGTATGGCGCAACCAAAAAACACTATTTTTGTGGGGAAATTAAAACGAAAAACGCAATTTTGCTAATTTTGGAAGGTTTCGTTTTCACGCCGTACAATTTATGGTAAAAATGACGTGTGTTCTTTATTTTGAGGGTCAATACGATTAAAATGATACCCATTATTACATACTTTTATATTATTGTTGCGCTTAAAAAAAAATCACAAACTTTTTAACCAAATTAGTACGTTTATAATCCCTTTATTTTGATGACCTAACTTTTTTATTTTTCCGTATAAGCGGCGGTATGGGGGCTCATTTTTTGCGCCATGATCTGTACTTTTTTTTATACCACATTTGCATATAAAAAACTTTTAATACATTTTTTATAATTTTTTTTTTTTTTATAAAATGTATTAAAAAAGTTGGAATTTTGGACTTTTTTTTTTCGTTCACGCCGTTCACCGTACGGGATCATTAACATTTTATTTTAATAGTTCGGACATTTACGCACGCGGCGATACCAAATTTGTCTATAAAAATATTTTTTTACGCTTTTTGGGGGTAAAATAGGAAAAAACGGACGTTTTACTTTTTTATTGGGGGAGGGGATTTTTCACTTTTTTTTTACATTTTTTTTTACACTTGAATAGTCCCATAGGGGACTATTCATAGCAATACCTTGATTGCTAATACTGATCTGTTCTATGTATAGGACATAGAACAGATCAGTGTTTTCGGTGATCTTCTGCTCTGGTCTGCTCGATCACAGACCAGAGCAGGAGATGCCGGGAGCCGGACGGAGGAAGGAGAGGGGACCTCCGTGCGGCGTTATGAATGATCGGATCCCCGCAGCAGCGCTGCGGGTGATCCGATCATTCATTCAAATCGCGCACTGCCGCAGATGCCGGGATCTGTATTGATCCCGGCACCTGAGGGGTTAATGGCGGACGCCCGCGAGATCGCTCCGATGCCCGCGGTTATGCACAGGACGTAAATGTACGTCCTGGTGCGTTAAGTACCACCTCACCAGGACGTACATTTACGTCCTGCGTCCTTAAGGGGTTAACCTGCAGTTTTATGAAGTGTATACAAGGATGTTTATAATATATACAGTATAGCTACCAAAACAACTGCTTAGGTGAAGCAATATACCCAATAGCCATGGGTAAGAGGCAGCAATGGCCTTGAATTGAAGCATAGTATACTTTGGAGATGCATATTTTCAGATTTTTTCATGTTTTAAATAAATCTTAGCTGTTAGTAGACTTTTCTATGAACGCTGAAGGAACACATTCTATGATTCGAATGCTTACTAATAACCTGTATTTACTGTAAACGCCTCAGACGTTTAAATCGTTTTCAGTTTTAGTTATTTATCGTTATACTAATACCCTGCCACAACCAAGGCAGACTAACAGCATCTGTTAATGGGCACATAGTGGGTGGTGAAATACAAAGAGTTTGCACGGTGGGCTACAGTCGATAAGGCACACAGATGATTTCTGGCTGTGATGCACAAATCAGGTCTATGGAGCCCCTCCTAGTCAAAACAAGCTATGTAGAGGAGTCGCTAAAATACAGCGAAAGTTTCATCCCGCCACCAGCCCTGGCATATGGCTTGAACTTACATTACTAGTAGTAAGAACTGTGTAAAACAGAATATTTGCCACCCCAGTTCCTGAGTCTTATTTTGCAAAACAAAATATGACAGCCGTTTTACCCCAAGGCCTGTTTCACACTGATGAAATACAGCCGCAAGCTCCAGCCTAACCGTGGGTCTGGTTACCCAAACTGACAGCTGTCAGTTCAGGTCATCAGAAACGTGGTTGGGCTGGGGACTTGCAGCGATAAAACAGACACAAAATTGCGGCCATATTATGTCTGTGTAGAACAGGCCCAAAGGAAATAAAGGATGTGAGATTTAGCAGCCAAAAATATTTACTTACACTTCAATTTTTCTTCACATAGCTTGATCCATGATAAAAACGAAGAAGAAGCTAAAGGAAAAATGATTAAGTTGATTAGCAAAATATATAGTTACAAAGTTAGTATTGTTTAAAAATACTCCATACGTCCATCATGTTCAGCCAAGGTATTGAAGGAAGAGGGTATGGTTGGATGAAGGGGAAGGGGTGCGATTATATTTCTGCATGTGCATTAATGTTATATGGTTCTGGGAATGTATCTAACCCTGTTTTGAAGCTTTCAACTGTTCCTGCTGTGACCAGTTCCTGAGGTAGACTGTTCCATAAATTCACAGTTCTTATGTAAAGAAGGCGTGTCGCCCCTTTAGACTAAACCTTTTCTTCTCCAGACGAAGGGAGTGCCCCCTCGTCCTTTGAGGGGGTTAAACCTGGAACAGTTTTTCTCCAAATTTTTTGTATGGGCCATATATATACTTATTTACCGTATACTTTTATACGTTGATCATATCCCCCCTTAAACATCTCTTTATATCAGTGTACCTAATACAGTTCAGTCACTTATTCAGAGGGCTTATAAAGAGTATCTTCCAATCTGGAGGACCCAGCACATCTGTAAAATACATGGCTATTACACGGATTTAAAGGAAACCTGTCACTAAGATTTAAAGAGTACCTCTCATGATCTTGTTAAAATTTTATAATCCTTCCAGTTCTCTGCCCCCATCATGATAAACCAGCCCCTGCCTTTACTTTTATTATTTTTTAGTTTTCTACCTTGATATTGCTCTGTATTTTCTGCTCAGTCACATTCATAGACTGGGGAGGGGTGTTACCCAGCAGGTGTGACATCATCTGAAGCCATACAGGGGAGAACTTCCTCCCCCACTCTGCTACGAGCAGTTCAGTGTGAGATGAGCTATGATTGGCTAAGGCTGCACTAACTACCCCCCCCCCCCCCGAATTATCATGTCTTGCTGGCTGTGGTTCTGGTGGTTACACAATACGCGCGATTACAGCCCAGGACACAATGATTACTTCTCTGAAGTGCCCACCCAAATGACTACTTGCAAGCAATTAATATACGGTGCCCACCAATTATAAAAGTAATTTTCTTAACGTGTATGGGTAGGACTGCAGGCATACCAATATGGTAGGAACGCCCCCTAAATGCAAGTCTATGGGACTTGCTGTCACGCCCCCTCCCATAGACTTGCATTTAGGGGTTGTGGTCGTGATGTCACAAGGGGCGTAACCAACCCCCACAGTGTGAAAACAGCGTTTGGAACATTTACTTTCTTGTGAAGGGGCAGTTTCTCCTTTGGTTCTCAGAGAAAATGCTGAGCATAAGCAATAGCAGTTTTCACCAATGCCAAGACTCTGGAGTTTTAGGCTATGTTCACATGTTTGTTTATTTTTTGTGTGTTTTTACTGAACGGAATAGTAACACCAATGTTTGTTTGCACATACAGTAAATGTACTAACCAAAAGAATAACTAAAATAAAGTGCCATTTCTTTTAAACAAAAACATTTTTTCATGTAAAAAACTAAACAAAAAACACAAACAAACGGCACCGTCCAGCCATCATTAAATGAAAAAACAAAAAAACAATTTCACCGCTTTGGGGTAATGACCTTCATGGAGATGATTTTAGGTGAATACAAATATATAGCACATCCCCAGACGTAGAATGCAGGTTAAACAATGGAAATATCAGGGCTTAGAGGAGTTCACATACTGACAGGCTTATTGCTGACTGGATCAGTGGCTGATTCCATTATTGTGGAGCCTCTATACTGAATATATTGCTTCACCTCATCTTGTAACAAAGTGTCTTTACTACTCTAATCAAAATGACAGCTTGCTGGAAAACTCATTCTCACCGAAGCCAGGCCTGATGAATAACAAGCCGGCAGAAAACAAAGGTAAATCCTCTATGGGGTTCTTATTGGGTTACACTGCACAAACCTACTCTAACCAGTGAGATTACAAAATGGATAAACTCTCTCCCTGCTCTTTATCCTGGCAGGACGAGAGCGCCAGCTATAGGATTTTATACATTGTGTGCTGCAGTTACAGGGGTCCTCTCACATGGAAAAACACTTTATAGGAAAATTACAATATTCCCAAAGACGTGAATGGAGGGGGCATGGCAGCCGGTATCGCCACGGTCATCGGGCACAGCGTGAGTTCGCTCCGTGCACCGAATGACTGGGGTGCCACCTTGGAGATAGCGGGGATCCCCAGTGGTGGGACCCATGCGATCTAACATCTTATCCCCTATCCTTTGAATAGGAGATAAGATATTTACAGCAGAGTACCCCTTTAAGATATGATAAAGTATGCAAGAAAATTCTAAGGAGTTTTTCTTTATCCTAGGTAAACATATAACCTACATAGAAATAAGATTAGAAGTAACAATGGTAATGGCCAGGAAAAAACACAGCTCCCCACCACTTGTACCCATGTATACCTATACTTACAATTTAATCTTTGGCCTTGTTTAAATGTGTCTTGTGCAGCAGAGTAGTTCTTTAAGTAAAATTCGGCTTCCCTGTAAAATTAAGATTTAACCAGTTAGAAGGTAATAGCTGCATCTAAAAAAGTTAGGAGCAAACATTAAACCATGGATGTCCGGGCATGCTGGGAGTTGTAGTTTTGCAACAGCTGGAGGCACCCTGGTTAGGAAATAGTGCCCTATGCAATAGCTAATATTGGCACTCCCTTGACTCCACCCATTGGCTTGCCCTTTGACATGCCCCACCTTACTACTGGGGTGGCACACTGTAACAATCCCCCTCCTCATGTAATCTCCTTACTACTGGGGTGACAATGTAACCTTCTCCTCATGTAATCACCTTACTACTGGGGTGGCACACTGTAACAATCCCCCTCCTCATGTAATCATCTTACTACTGGGGTGACACACTGTTACAAACCTCCTCCTCATGTAATCACCTTACTACTGGGGTGGCACACTGTAACAATCCCCCTCCTCATGTAATCTCCTTACTACTGGGGTGACACACTGTAACAAACCCCCTTCCTCATGTAATTACCTTACTACTGGGGTGACACACTGTAACAAACCTCCTCCTCATGTAATCTCCTTACTACTGGGGTGACAATGTAACCTCCTCCTCATGCAGCTTGCTGAGCAAGTGGTTTGGATGGGAGAAAAGTGAGCAGTTGTAACCTCTCTCTTGTGACTGATCCGGATCCGATTGCTTGGTGCTTAAAATTTTTCACATGTCCCCAGGATATGTCAAAAGTTTTTTTTATTGACAAGAGATTTCCAAACATGACTAGAATATGGTAAGGCTGCGTTCACACGGCTGTCTAGACCCATCCCATTCTTCTCCCGTCAAAAATAAAAACGGACAATTACGGATGCAAACTGATGTTATCCATTTGGATCTGTTATTGTTCAGTTAATAAACAAAAAAACAAAAAATAAAAAGCACGCTCAGAAGTGAAAATGGATCAAAAAACGGATTGAAATAACGGATTGAAAAAAAAGGATGCAAACGGATGAAATTGAAGGCTCATCGGTTTTCCATAGACTTTAATGTTAAATTTACTGTATCCGTTTTTTTCTTCCGTCTTTTTGCAGACGGGTGAAAAAGGACGTGAAAGGACTGTAAAAAAATCCCAGTGACATCAATAGGATTATTTTACAACCGTTTGTAACGTTTACAAGCAGCAACAACGGAACCTAAACGGGGGGGTGAAAGCGGAGACAGACGGCCGTGTGAACGCACCCTAAAATGTACTATGTATGATCATTCTTATTAAACATAACAGTATTCGGCAGAAGCTGCACGCTTTTATACACAGCACAGTACTCCAAGGTGACCTAACATTTTTAAATTATAAGTACAACTCCTGATAAAAATTACAGAACCAGCGCACAGAAGATGGTCACCCTGCTTATCATTCATAGTCAATACACACATTTCATTCCTGCTTCATGAAACATACCTTAGCCAAATTAAATACATTCATCTCATTTAATATCATTTTTTTACAGATCAAGTAGAGGAAAAAATATTATGGAATGACCAATGACAAAGATGTTCTCAGCAGCAGAGCCACGTAACAGAGGTGCTCTGTGTATAAGTAAGGGACTGCAAATAATCCAAATGTGAAAAGTTTTCAGGGCACTCACCGAAATTCTCTATAACGTAAGGTCACACACAGCATATACGCAATGTATTTCATGCTGCGCATCAGGAAATATGCTGCGCATCAGGAAATATGCTGCATATCCTCCTATCAACACACACAGGGCTACCGGGCGGCAGCCCTGTGCGAGCAGTGAGGTATGGAGGCGGGGCCAGTGCATGCCGACGAAACTGTGATGCGCCAGACAACCTCACTGCATGCACAGGGATGTCGACAGGTGTGTGCGCTATATATATATATATATGAATATGCAGTTTATTTCCCGCTATGCAGTAGATTTTGTGCAGTGTGAAATACGAAGCGTATAACCCTACCCTTAAAGGGGTACAAACGCTGGAGCCGGCAGCTCGTGATCTCGGAGCCCCACCCCTCATGAAATCTCGCCCGCCCCCTCAATGCAAGCATATGGGAGGGGGCGTGACAGCTGTCATGCCCCCTCCCATAGACTTGCATTGAGGGGGTGGGGCATGACGTCATGAGGGTCTGGGGGCAATGATGTCACGAGCTTCCGGTGCCGGCTCTAGCGTTTGGAACAGTTTGTTCCTAACGCTGAGCAGCGGAGTACCCCTTTAAAGTTTTTTTTTTTTATTTCAGCGCTTCCTGGGCAAACAGATGGGCTCTAAACACATACAGATAAGGCCAAACAGCCATTTTTACATCACCTGACGCTTTCTTCACAACTGGATCATATTAATTTCAATTGAAAATAAAAAATACTTCCATACACCATTACTGATGTGTGGATTTTCAAAGGCCTTTAGCATTTCACTAGGCATTCTGGGAAAAGGAATATGTAAATCATCTCACTCACACCACCTTTTCAGGGAGCTTTCTCTACATATCATTTTTTCACTCCAGTTAGGCTGGGTTCAGACTACGGAATCTCCAGGCAGAAAATTTCCGCCCGGACATTCCGAATGTGGCCAGCGCCGGCTGAATCAGTCCGCGCTAGGACCGCGCGGACACTGCGGTCTCCAATAGACTGCAATGTGATCTGCGCGGATTTCCGCCTGAAGAAAGAGCACCGCCTTTCTTCAGGCGGAAATTTATAAGCGGATTTTCTAAGCGGATTTTCCGCTTCACAAATTCCGAAGTGTTAATTTGTTAACGGAAACCCATTCACTACACTAGACATTTTAGCAAGCGGAATTTCGGACGGAAATTTTACGACTGAATTTCTGTCGGAAATTCCGTAGTCTGAACCTAGCCTTAGAAACTGAATGGGATTTAATGCCATGCCCCAGATATAGCCAGAAGGAAAAAGGACCTATCTGCAGACAGTGCCGTTTCTGGCGGGGTGATGGAGCAGCTTAGCACATTCCCTCTTCCCAGAATGCCCAGTGGAGTGCTAATGGACTTTGTAGCTCCATAGACCAGTAATGGTTTCTTCTTAAGGTAAGTCAGAACAGCCTGTTTTGTACTGACAAAAAGCAACAACCCCGAAACAGCGCTGTGTGGAGAAGAGTATTTTCTTCTGATATATACACACATACATATACACAAACACAAAGTACATTGGCAAGGTGTGTTGTTGTGCTCCACATACAGCATGCAGAGAAGACCCTATGCAGAGTTAGAGCCTATTCACATTCTTGCTTTTGCCCATACATTGCAGGTAAAACATCGCCAACGTGTCAAACAGGTACGCTGCGGTGTACTGCAGTGCACTTCTGATTAATTGACCCAATGTTGTTTCTGTGTAATACTCAGTCTCTAGTACACTAAATTCAGTCCATTAACCTAGGCCCACCGAGAGTCCCTTGGCATACTTTTTTAAATCTTTTTTTTAACAGACTGGTGATGAAGACCGAGGGGAATTTATCATTGAATTTAGGGCTTTTTTGCATATTATTTTTTTTTTTTTTTTAAACACAAAAATTTGTGTTTTGTTTTTTTCCGAAAAATCTGATATAATTCTTCATAGCCATGTCTACGGTTAAGTTTACCATAGAGCACTTTCTACTGTAGAATCTAATTTATTAACTGTGTTTTGTTTTTTTAATGCAAAAAAAAATGTGCAAAAGCACTCTTCTTGCGCACATATACATCACCTCGGAGGACACATACGAAAGTGTCAGAAAGCATCTGAGAATGTGAAACTTGTATACCCCTTTGCAATTTGGAATCATAATATATTAACTATTTTGGACTACTAACTCCCATCATGGACAGACTCTGCCCATGATGGGAGTTATAGTCCAGGGGCTGAGAGGCCGATTGCACCGGGTCATTCTCCAGAGACCCGCTGTGATCCGCATTTATTAAAATGTAAAAGCCGGCGGTACATGCGGTTACACTGCACTCCCGGCAGGGAACACTGTATACAGCTCTCATAATTCATAATCCGCCACCAGGAGACAGGAGCTCTGATTGGTGAACAGCTAAGCACCAATCAGAGCTCCGGTCTCCCGGCTTTTACAGTTAATAAATTCAGATCGCAGCGGGTCTCTGAAGAACGACCCGGTGCAATCTGCCCCTCAAGTTAACAAGCTGGCGGCATATGCGGCTACACTGCGCTCCCGCCAGCTCCAGGCGGGGAATACTGTATACACGGTCATAATTTCATAATCGCCACCGGGAGCTCCGATTGGTCAATAGCTATTCACCAGAGCTCCCGTCTCCAAGCGGCAGCGATTTTGAATTGTGAGAGATGTATACAGGAGTCTGGAGCAGGCGGGGAGTGCAGTGTAGCCGTATGTGCCGCCGGCTTGTTAACTTAATAAATGGGGATCACAGCGGGTCTCAGCAAAATGACCTACTGCGATCTGCACCGCAGCCCCTGGACTATAACTCCCATCATGGACCGAGTCTGTCCATGATGGGAGTAGTAGTCCTAAAAGTCCCGTAACAGGGGATATGCAAGTGCCATCCCTCAGCGCCGCAGTACTACAACTACTCCCATCATGGGACAGACTCTGTCCCATGATGAGAGTAGTAGTCCAAAGGCAGAAGAACAGCTCGAGCTACACAGTCCAGGCCTGACACGGTTCTCATTATGCGTTTTGCATAATGGGAACAGAGCCTTTCTGGCAGTGTGTTCCCAAACATGGAGACTCCAGCTGTTGCTTAACTACAGCCCCCATGATGGGAGTTGTAGTTTAGCTCCCTGTTTATGAACACGCTGCATTATGTGCGCTCTCCCCAGGTGAGAGCGTGAAAAGTGTACTAACCCATATTTCTTGTTTTTATTTTCTTCTCATTTCAGACATCTGAATGCGTAGGACTATGTCAGATTCGGTGGACTGCGACGATGACCAGCGTTTTTTTTATTACAAAAAAAATGATTAAGGGCTGAGGGGGAGTGTTTTTTTAAATAAAACATTTTTTCCAATTTGTTGTGTTTTTTTATAATTGAATTTTCAGGCTTATTAGTGGAAGCAGTCTTCTAGACGGAATCCATTACTAAGCCGGGGCTTAGCGTTAGCACCAAAATTAGCTAACATTAACCTCTAATTATTACCCCAGTACCCACCGCCACAGGGGTGTCGGGAAGAGCCGGTACCAACAGGCCCAGAGCGTCAAAAATGGTGCTTCTGGGCCTAGGCGGTAACAGGCTGGCATTATTTAGGCTGGGGAGGGACAGTAACAATAGTCCTTGTCCACCCTGGTAATGTCAGGCGGTTGCTGCTTGGTTGGTATCTTTTTTTTTAAATAAATAAATAAATAAAATTGTGTGTTTCCCCCATTTTTTTAATTATCAGCCAGATACCAAACAAGCAGCAACGGCCTGACGTTACCAGGGTGGGCGAGGACCATTGTTGACCATTTTTGACACACCGGGCCTGTTGGTACCTGCTCTTCCTGGCACCCCTGTGGCGGTGGATACCGGGGAAATAATTGGGGGTTAGCGCTAGCTGATTTAGGGGCTAACGCTAAGCACCGGCTTAGTAATGGATTCTGTCTACAAGACGGCTTCCACAACTAAGCCTGAAAATTCAATTATAAAAAAAACAACACATTGAAAAAAAATTTTTTATTGACATTTAAAAAAAAACACTGTTCATCGCAATCTGCCGAACCTGACATATTCCTCCGCATTCACGTATCTAAAGTGAGAAGAAAACAAAAACAATAAAACTACAACCATTTCTGTGTGAAATTTTTGATGTGAACTGGACTCTCACCCCTTCGAAAATATCGCAAAGCAATCAAAAATATACGTGGACACGCCCACGCCCAAAACTGACGTGAACAGTGTAAACCGCAGCACAAAGCTCTTTGAAAATGAGGTTGATACTTTTCACGCCAAATTGTTTGTTTTTGGCACAAAATTCTTTGAGATTCTCCCCCCTGTGTACTTTATAAAGATTTATGATTTTACTATTGTGCAGAGTTTTGTTCGGCACACACTGCTGCTCCGGCACTTCTAGCTATGTGTGCAGTGTACCGGGGAAAATGCCAGAGCTCTTTGAAGTGTGCGGTAGAGCGAGGGGGGGGGGGGCATTTCTATATTCACACAAAATGTAGTTAATATCAAAGGAGTGTACAACTTTAGTAAATCTTGAGCAAGAGTATAAATTAGACAAGCAATGTAAAGGAGTAGATCTGTGTCTACAATAGACAGCTAATGATAGATCTCCCCCATACTGTATACAGACCACATAGACGTGCACAGGCCCTTACTGACATTAACCCTTCCACTATTTTTTAGACCACCAGGATAGTTTAAAATAAAAGGTACATTTTTCTTTCTATTTCCTGTTGCCTAAAACAGTCTGGACATCCTATAGTTCGGTGCATCTTATAGCCTAAAACATGCGGTCCAAAAAATTAAAAGGTTCCATTTCAGTATATTACAATATGGATATTTTTATTTCGTTTTTTTTTATTCTCCTCTTTCAGCAAATATTAGCACAAATACACTTCACAGATTTGGTTTTTCTGTATTTTCAAAAATACATGCCCAGTTGTTTGACAAGATTACCATCAAACATAATTTTAAAACACGGCATCCGAGCCTTGTGTAGATTGCTACAAGAACACGCAGGGCACAGAAAGGGCACTTTGAAGAAGATTACATGCTCCGCTAATACAATGACATCATGCAAATCGGAAACCTCTAAGAGAGCAAACAACTTTCAAATTGCAGTTGCCATGGTAACTAAGTAATCCAGCCTAAGAGTGAGGCAGAATTTAACCATGTCTCTGATTTAAGCAAAGTGGGGGGGCTTGACATCAAATTCACTCATTAAATATATCACCGCCGTTCTGAGCCGCACATGTCCTTGTGCCTGCCGCCTGGAGCATAGAACATAATCAGGACATCCATTTTCCAAGGGACTGTGACTGCTGGCGATAATATAGCTCAGGACTGATGGAATAAAAGGAAATAGTCATTTATTTACTTTTACATTGCCGCCACCAGGGTTACAGTAAATCAAGTCCCCTGTTCACACACCGGATGAAAACCTGTTTAGCGCACACTGGAAGTTGTGGGTTTTGTGTAGTCACTGGTCACCACTTCTCATTAGCTTATTGGTATTCCTGGTCCTTTCATAGGACAACTTCATCCATATCAGAACAGCACTGATGAATATCCAATTTAACGCTGAATGGCCAGAGGTTTGCAGCCGGTAATAAATGTAATTGGAAACTAGTAGTGACACGTACCCCATCCTGAGGAAAGCGTTTGCATTGTTAGGCTGGAGCTCGAGGGACCTCTTCGCATCCAAAACAGCATCTGCATTAAACCAAAGCATTGAGAATTCAGACACATTCCTGAATTACACTGGGAAGCCTCGCTCACCGCAAACTATATCTGCAATGGTACGTGAACACAGGCAGGTGCAAACCAATTTTACCCTTGCTAAACCTTAACAGTAACAAATGTTACATATGGATTTCCCGGAAGCACCTGTGAAGCAGTTTGCAATTCTCAAAAGGATCTACTACGATATTGGGCACAGCTAGATTATGTGACAGAATCAAGACTAAAGAAACATATACCGTATTTTTCGCCGTATAAGACGCTCTTTTTCTTCCCCAAAACTGGGAGGGGGGGAAGTTGGTGCGTCTTATACGGCAAATACCTGTCCTATCGCGGCGGTCCCTGCAGCCATCAACGGCCGGGACCCGTGGCTAATACAGGACATCACCGATCGCGGTGATGCCCTGTATTAACCCTTCAGACGCGGCGATCAAAGCTGACTGCCGGGTCTGAAGCGAAAATAACACTAACCCTGCTGCTCAGTCGGGCTGTTCGGGACCACCCCGGTGAAATCGCGGCGTCCCGAACAGCTTACAGGACACTGGGAGAGACCTTACCTGCCTCCTCGGTGTCTGCTCCGTGCCGGGATCCCCTGCAGGGCCAGCGCTCTCCGTCATCATCACGTCGTTGCGCACGCCGTCCCCGCCATCCAATAGGAGCGGCGTGCGTAGTGACGTGATGGCGGTGACGGAGAGCGAGGATACCGGGCAGCAGAGAAGTTCCGGATCGACGGGGACACCCCGAGGACGCGGCGACCCAGAGGTGATGGGTCCGGAGCGGTGGGGACACGTGAGTACTACCTCCTATACCAGTGGTCTTCAACCTGCGGACCTCCAGATGTTGCAAAACTACAACTCCCAGCATGCCCGGACAGCCAACGGCTGTCCGGGCATGCTGGGAGTTGTAGTTTTGCAACATCTGAAGGTCTGCAGGTTGAAGATCACTGTCCTATACTTTACATTGTATTTGGTTCAGAATCTTTATTTTCTAGATTTTTATCCTATAAAATTAGGTGCGTCTTATATGCCGGAGCATCTTATATGACCAAAGATACGGTACGTTACGTTACAGGAAAAATCTAAAAAGAAAATACTAGGTACACAAAGTCTACAGTAATGGTGGCAAAGGGAAAATACAGTATAAAACCACACAGTGAAGCCAGAACATTGATCATATCTGCAGCAATATATAAGAATACTACAGGGGTCTCGTAATGACTGGAGTAGCTATGGGGTGCTTTTATGAAGGCCCAAGAGCCCTTATGCTACGTACGTGTCTGATCATGAAGGGTCCAACTGCAGACACTTATCCCCTAGCCTGTGGATAGGAATAAGTTGTTTTTCACTAGACAAACCTTTTAGCAGCAAGAGGAGAGACAGACTGCTAAAAGCAGGTAAGACAATGGAGGACTGTTAACATCCAGCAATAACACAGACCTCCATGTAATATAAGACAGCAAGGAAAGACAGCAGTAATAACAAATAGAATTGTAAAACAAAAAATAATTATACTGCAGCCCTGTGCACAATAATCATTTTTCTAAATTATTTTCATTTTCATTTCAGCATATAAAAAGCTTTAGGCAGTGGAGACTGACCATGCTCAAGAAACACCCTGCTCTCCATGGCACTCATGCCAGTGCAAGATCCAGCGCCAGCATATAGAGGTTTTATTATATGGTGCTTTTCATTGAATTGTCAAAACTTCCTTCCAAAAAATAAAAATAAAATAGTGGTGTGAATCACGTACTGATTCTCCAAATCCTACCCCCTCAGCCAAGCATTCACACCACACTATAGTTCCCACCTATATCACATTTTAGTGAAAAGTTCAGATTATCTAAATAGTAAAACCTCTATTACTTGAGGGGGGAATGGTAAGAATGTCAAAACACTGCTCTGCTGGGCTCAGGCTTTACATGGTGCGCTACTATAGATGACATTGAAGGCAAGGAAAGGGTTACACTAAGCACATCTGCTGCTGAGATGAGAGGAAAGCCTTTGTGCACCATGCATGGACAGTGCAGATCATCTGGACACTCCGGAGCAATACAATCAGATGCAATAATGATTTAATAATCTGTCTGAAATCCAGACTGTCTTGTTTTGCCTATAACAACCAGCTCAGCTTTCATTTTCCCAGAGCTCATTACGATTTGAAAGCTGAGCTGTGATTGGTTGTTATGGGAAAAACCAAACAGTTTTAGTTGCAGGCAAATCGATACATTTTGCCCAGTCTTTCTTCCTCTTCAACACAGGGCAGTGGCCAACCTTCACCCCTAACCTGTAATCCGACTGGCTGAGACTGTTACTAGAGACATTTTGAACCTTACAGCAGGGAGTCGACATCAGATTGCAGGGAAGTGTGACACCTAGTGGCCATGAATTTAGAGCTGTTTTTATAAGAAAGGAGTAATTTTTGGTAAATTAAGTGATTTCCGAAAATGTTAGATATCACACAGGAGGGAAACAGTTTGAAATGACCTTGACCTGTTACGTTAAGGCTGCATTCACATCTCGTTTTTGCAATACGGTTCCCGTATCTGGTTTCAGTGAAAAAAACGTATGGAGTCGTATTGCAAATGTATAGACATTTCATATAAAACCTTATGCCAACCGTAGCATCCGGTTGTGTACGTTTTGCGATCATTTACGGTCTACTACGGTTTTATGTCCGGGTAAAAAAAACGGATACAACCCGTATCCTTTTTATTTATTTATTTATTTTTTTAACGGTGGTTTTTGGGAACCGTATGTGCGTACGGTTGCATCCGGTTTGCACAATACAGTTTTGCAGTTTGCACATGCGCAGTGCACACTGAAATTTCTTACCACAAATAGAACAAGAAGAACTTTATTTAATTAAGCAGAAACATAAAACCGTTTCCGTTTTATTGAAAAAAAAAAAACGTATTAAACCGTATGCAACCGGATATCCGTTTTCAAACCATTTGCAGTTTAAAACCCGTACAGAGGTATATACGGTTGTATACAGTTCAGTCCGGTTTTGAGACATACGTTGTTTTTTTTTTTTTTTTGTTTGTTTTTTTTTTTTTTACAAAAAACCTGATAAGGGAACCGTATTGCAAAAACGAGATGTGAATGCAGCCTAAACTCTTATAGACACTGTTGTTTCAACAAACTTTGCATAGATCAATGGCACAAGCGAATGGAAGAAATTTTGAACTATATCTTATTAGACCTAAATGCTTCTTTCTCCTGTTATTAAAGTTCTTCCGAAGCATCATTCCCCCTGCTTAAACTGTCCTCCCCTGTAAAACAAATTAGCTCATGTTATCCTGTTTTATTTCCTGTAGTTTATTTAGGGATCAAACTACAGGGTGGGCCATTTATATGGATACATCTTAATAAAATGTGAATGGTTGGTGATATTAACTTCCTGTTTGTGGCACATTAGTATATGTGAGGGTGGAAACTATTCAAGATGGGTGGTGACCATGGCGGCCATTTTGAAGTTTGCCATTTTGAATCCAACTTTTGTTTTTTTTCAATAGGAAGAGGGTCATGTGACACATCAAACTTATTGGGAATTTCACAAGAAAAACGATGATGTGCTTGGTTTTAACGTAACTTTATTCTTTCATGAGTTATTTACAAGTTTCTGACCACTTATAAAATGTGTTCAATGTGCTGCCCATTGTGTTGGATTGTCAATGCAACCCTCTTCTCCCACTCTTCACACACTGATAGCAACACTGCAGGAGAAATGCTAGCACAGGCTTCCAGTATCCGTAGTTTCAGGTGCTGCACATTTCATATCTTCACAGCATAGACAATTGCCTTCAGATGACCCCAAAGATAAAAGTCTAAGGGGGTCAGATCGGGAGACGTTGGGGGCCATTCAACTGGCCCACGACGACCAATCCACTTTCCAGGAACCTGTTCATCTAGGAATGCTCGGACCTGACACCCATAATGTGGTGGTTCACCATCTTGCTGGAAAAACTCAGGGAACGTGCCAGTTTCAGTGCATAAAGAGGGAAACAAATCATCATGTTTCGCATATCCAGTGGCCTTGAGGTTTCCATTGATGAAGAATGGCCCCACTATCTTTGTACCCCATATACCACACCATGACACCAATTTTTGTGTTCCAACAGTCTTGGAGGGATCTATCCAATGTGGGTTAGTGTCAGACCAATAGCGGTGGTTTTGTTTTTAACTTCACCATTCACATAAGTTTGCCTCATCACTGAACAAAATCTTCTGCGTAAACTAAGGGTCCGGTTCCAATTTTTGTTTTGCCCATTCTGCAGCACCTGAAACTACGGATACTGGAAGCCTGTGCTAGCATTTCTCCTGCAGTGTTGCTATCAGTGTGTGAAGAGTGGGAGAAGAGGGTTGCATTGACAATCCAACACAATGGGCAGCACATTGAACACATTTTAAAGAAATGTCAGAAACTTGTAAATAACTCACGAAAGAATAAAGTTACGTTAAAACCAAGCACATCGTTGTTTTTCTTGTGAAATTCCCAATAAGTGTGATGTGTCACATGACCCTCTTCCTATTGAAAAAACAAAAGTTGGATTCAAAATGGCCGACTTCAAAATGGCCACCATGGTCACCACCCATCTTGAATAGTTTCCCCCCTCACATATACTAATGTGCCACAAATAGGAAGTTAATATAACCAACCATTCCCATTTTATTAAGGTGTATCCATATAAATGGCCCACCCTGTACAAGCAATACAAGAGCCTGGGAACACACACAAAAGCTGCAGAAAGACAGACAGAGAGAGCCAGTAAAGAGACAACAATAAGGAAGAGATCTCAACGCAGTGCCCTATAAACAGTCAAGACTACTTTACTACTGCTTTACTAGGTCTTCCCTGCTGCTGAGGTGTTTAAGGCTATGCACAAAAAAGGAGATTTTTTTGTACTCACCGTAAAATCTCTTTCTCGTAACCTTCATTAGGGGGACACCTTACTGATGGGTATATGCTCTTGCCACTAGGAGGCGCTGACACTAGGAAAAAAAGTCGGCTCCTCCCTGGCAGGATATACCTGCCCAGCTTCAGTGAGGTAATCTGTTTTGTCACAGGAGAAGCAAAAGTAGGAGAAGCAAAACAAAAGACATACGTCGGAAGGACCCTAGAAAGGAATCCCGATTAAAAAAAAAAAAAAACAAGGACCAGAAAAAAAGAATCCGGAAAAAAGAAGAAGAAAGGGTGGGCGCGGTGCTCCCCAATTAAGGTTACGATAAAGAGATTTTACGGTGAGTACAAAAAAAAAAAAAAAAAAGCTCCTTTTCTCGGTCGCTTTTCATTGGGGGACACCTTACTGATGGGGCATACCAAAGCAGTCCCCTAGGGTGGGGGGAAAAAAAAAAATCAACAGCGAAAAGGGAAAAAGGGAATCAGTTCAGAGACCGAACCCACACGACCGAAAGGCCTGCGGACGAGATCCTGGCAGAGCCAACCAAGGCCCACAAACTGAGCTCCCGGAAGATGGAGATGGACTAGGACGCCAAGAGACTATCCTATGTAGAGACTCCAAGCCTACGGTCCATATAGAGAGAGACAGAAAAAAAAAGGTCGACAGGAAACCAGAAGGGCCGGAACCATCTCGAGAGGAGATAAGAAATCAACTCCAAGGAACACAGAACCAGACAGAGGGCTGGCCCGGCAGGAAGACAGAAAATGGAAAAAGGCACAACAAGGGAACCCTGTCTATAGTCAACCGAGGCAAGAGAACATAGAGGAAAAAGACACCAGGGATAGCAGCATACACCTGAGCAGAAGGCGAGTACAGGAAGTGGAGACCAGAAAAACACTGGAAAAAAGAAAGAAAGGAGGTGACAGGCTCTGGAGAGGCCTGTTGCATAAAAGTGAGGACCGGAACAGTTGCCGACCAAAAACAACCTGTCCCAGGGGCCCGCCGCGAGCACCTGGGAGGCCAAATGAGCTCAAGTAGCGTAAACTGGGTGACCGGAACACCCACCGCCTCGGAAGTACATGGGCCCACGAAGGAGGAGACGGAAGGAATATGGCCAAAAATGGTGCGGATTGCCATGAAAAGGAGCATCCCGGAACACCGGAGCGACTGCAAGGGAACTGGAGGTACCCGGGTCACCAAGAAGACGTACATGTAAGAATAAACGGCCAAATAAATCATCCCGGAACACTGGAGCAGCAGACATGGGAAATGGAGGTTACTGTGTCGCCTGGAATACATACGTACACCTGTAGAGTAAGTAAACCCAACGTCTGCAAAACGCTCTGGGACAAACTTCTACGTCTAGACATGAAGAAGTGTGGTACAAAAAGACTGCCCCACCATGGAATCGTGGAGAAGTTGTGGCAAGAGAGCTAACCTGCCCGAGACCACAACCATCAGTAAGGCCAAAAGAACCAGAAAGGCTGACCTAGAAAAGAAGGCATGCCACAGCATACTAGGATAGAGTCCAAGACATGGAGATTAACCAGACATGGACCCCAGCGGTCTGAGGGGGAACAAAGGGAAGGTTACTCCAGAAGAATGTAGTGTCGGTATAGCACAGCTGACAACAACAAAGGGAAGGAGGAACAAACTCCCTCCAGGGAGATTGCACCGAGGGAGGAGGAGAGCAATGAAATGACCCAAACAACAGACTGTGCTAGACCGGCTGTCGCCGAGCCATACAAGTTCGCATAAACCTCTCCAACAGAGGGGAGTGCCAAGTCTGTATGAGCAGCAGTAGATAACCAAGAAAAAGAAAAGGAGCCATGCTGCAAAGGTGCGCAGCTCAGCGGATCGCTCTCAGCAAAAAACAAGTGCCAAGCCAGGTACCCCACCTATATAGAGGAGGGGAAAACAAGGGATCATTGCGACGAAGACCAGGCCCAGACTAGTGCTGGGCGGTGTGACCAAAAAGGTGTATCACAGTGTTTTTCAAACATATGGCGGTTCCACGGTATTTGATGGTATTTTTTATATTTTCCATCATTTGCCCCTAAGCCCCTCCCGAATGAATTTTCAACCGCAGTGCGCTGGGGAACCCGTGGGCACTGCTCTGCTTTTCCTCTCCCCCACCGAATGAACTATCGGCCGCAGCACGCTGTCCTTACATCAGGGGACTAATCATGTTACCCGCAGGCGCTGCTCTCTATCAGGTGCAGCGCTGTCCCTACATCGGGGGGGGGGGGACTAATGATGTTACCCGCAGGCGCTGATTAGAAGTTCTGCAGCGCCCACGGCCCACTGGCTCTTCGCTTGCAGGGGGAGGTGCAAGGATGTGGAAATCCTATCGCCCGACGCCCGGGACATGTGGTTTTGGGCGCCGGGCAGGTGAATTTTTTATAGATTTAGCCCTGTATCGAGCAAGCAGGGACAGACAGACTTCTCCATTGTTTTTCTTTAATGCCGGTGTGAGGTGCAGGAGCCGACGCAAGTCTGCACCTCACACCGGTGCTCAGGGTGTATGGAGGTGGCAGTGGCGGCCCCCAGCTGATTTCAGTAGCGGGGGGGGCCACTGCTCAGAGCCCCCCAGCCGGTGTGAGGGGATCTCAGGAGCGAGGGCAGAACCCGAGGTCGCACATCTGCAGGAGATGATTAAGCCACGCCCCCCATTCCCTCTCCCGGAGGATGGAGAGCGCAGCTCTGCATAATACAAGACAGGGGGAGAAAGAGGACGTACACAGCTCCTCCCTCCCCCACACACAGCACCTCCCTTCCCCCTGCTCTGTCTACACAGGACCTAATTTATCAAGGGGAGGTTTGAAGTATTCACAGGGAAAATACAGAGCGGGGAGAGGACGTGTGTGAAGGAGACTGCACTGCATGGGCTGGGGATTTCACCTCACATCGGCTCAGGTGAGGAGGCCGAGCATGCAGGCGGCGGGAAGGGTGGTTGTATATGTATGTAATGTATGATTGGGGGGGGGTGTATGTATGATGTGTGTATATGTATGGTGTATGTGTCATGTGTATATATGATTGTGTATGTGTGATGTGTGTATGTAATGTATGATATAGGGGGCAGCGGCGGTGTATGTATGATGTGTGCATATGTATGGTGTATATTTATGGTGAGAGTGTATGTGTATATATGAAGTGTGTATTTAATGTATGATGTGTGGGGGAAGCAGCGTCGGGTGTATGTATGATGTGTCTATGTATGATGTCTGTCTGTGTGTGATGTGTGTATGTGTATGATGTGTGTATGTAATGTATGATGGGGGGGCAGCAGCAGGTGTATTTATGTGTGCATATGTTTTGGAAGTTGCTCTTGGTGTGCATATGTATGGTGTATATTTATGGTGTATGTATATATGATGTGTGTATGTAATGTATGATGGGGGGCAGCGGCGGGTGTATGTACGATGTGTGCATATTTATGGTGTGAGTGTATGTGTATATGATGTGTATATGATGTGTACATGGTGTATGTGTATGTAATGTATGATGGGGGGGCAGCGGCGGGTGTATGTATGATGTGTATGTATGATGTATGTAATGTATAATATAGGGGGCAGTGGCCGGTGTATGTATATGTATGATATGTGTATGCATGTATGTTTTGTATAGGGGCGGACTGACAAGTGCTGCCGCCAGTTGTGCTATCTAATTTTATTTATATTCAGTGGCTTCTGGCCACCCGCACTAAATTGCACCCCCAGAATCCCACCCCCTTCATACTCACCCGCCGACCAAGAGCCCCACGGTTGCACGCAAACATGCCCGAACCAAAACTACAACTCCCAGCATGTTGCACCGTAACCTAAACAGTAGAACTATAAAGTGTAACATGCTGGGAGTTGTAGTTTTGGTTCGGGTCAGCTGCAGAGCTATAGGCTGCATCAGGGCATGCTGTATGTTGTAGTTACTAACCGTAATTCCCAGTACTCCCTGACACAGCCTATGGCTCTGCAGCTGACACAAACCAAAACTACAACTCCCAGCATGTTACACAATAACCTTAACTGTACTACTATACAGTGCAACATGCTGCAACACCCACACAACCATAGGCTGTATCAGGGCATGCTGGGAGTTGTAGTTATCTAGCAACTAAATGCAACTTCCAGCATTTTCTGACACATAATTAGAGTAAATAAAATGCAGCACATAAACTGGAGTAGCAGACCCCCACCCCCTGCCCCCCAGTAACACAGCGCTGTTCAGTGTTTTCCAATCAAAAGACTCCATATATAAGTCCCTATGAAGACTGAAAAATAGTGATTAAAATATTTTAAAAAGTGCGTATATATGTGAATAAGCCCCTTTCCTAATAAAAGTTCCGATAAAAACTACAGATCATGTCACACAAGGTTACCCTCATCCCTGTATATGGAAGAATTGGAGTTATAGGGGTCAGATTGGGGGGGGGGGGGGGCTTGCCTCGGGCGTAAAAGGATCTAGCTACAGCTCTCCCGCCACTAATATCCTGGCATGCTACGATCGCCATGGCCGGCTATTAAACCATTAGATCTCCGCTGTCTAAGTTGACAGCAGTGTCTAAAGGGATCTTATAACCATCCTTGGTGATCTAGTGGGGTGGATCGTACTATTTTGGTTGAAATTATTTCATCTACCAGGACAAGTGGATTTTCTTGAGGGACAAGTAGATTGTGTTCCGCTTTAGTCCTTTGGACAAGTAGTTTTTTATTTTCCACACCCCTGAGGTGACAGCTTCTCACAAGAGGAGAAGGAGAGCAGCGCCTGCGGGTGATATGATTATTCCCCCCGATGTGGGGACAGCGCTGCCGCTGATAGTTCATTCAAAGGGGGGGGGGGGTGAGAAGGGGCTCGACCGGTATTGCGGTATAGGTAAAAATTCATATCGTATAGAAAGAACACACCGGTATTCGGTATGAACCTGTATACCGCCCAGCACTAGTCCAGACCATGCCAAGCTACGTAGTCCCCACGAACCCTGCTACAACATATCGAGGAACGGAGGATCAAATGTTTGTCTCCGAGAGATTGGAAACCTGTACACTGGTGCTGGGCAAAGATACCAAGACGTGACTATGAATGGAAGTAAGAAGTACATGCCCCCACAGCAACAAAAGCGTGGGGGGGGGGGGGAACACCCCAACGTGAAAAACACCGTCAATTGAGCCATCCTGGTCGTTCTAAGGCAACAGAGCTGGCATCTGAGCCATCCCGCAGAGGGGCATTGGGATTAACCGACTGTCGCCCCATTGTGCCCCAAGCGGGAACAGAGGTGCTTATCCGTCAGAAACCTGTGGAAACAATCACAGGAAGGCCCGAGGAACAGCCCACCGAAGGAAAGGGTAGATGGGGTCTACACGTGCATGCAGAGTGGCCCAGCACATGTAGGGACACCATCATGGTTACCGCCTGATAGTAGTGGGGTACCAAGACTGCAGACGTGAAAGAAAACCCAGACATCCAAAAGCAACAGAGAGCGGCAAGCATATAGGGAGGAAGCTGGTAAAGGAGGGAACCCTGCAAACCAGTATGTGGTGTAATGTATAGAGCCCAAGGAGCAATAAGGGGAGACTCACTGGAAATTACACCATAGCAGTGGATAACCTGACCTGATGGGAAGTGTATGGTAGTGGATCCGACGAAGTAGTAGAAGACCATGCAGACAACCGTCGGGCTGACTGGTATAGGATTCCTGAATGCTCAGGGTAACTCCATCGAACCCTCAGTGGGGTACTGGAGCATAACCTAACTAAGGCTGGGTTCACACTACGTTTTCTCCCATACGGGAGCGCATACGGCAGGGGGGAGCTAAAACCTCGCGCTCCCGTATGTCATTCATTTCAATGAGCCGGCCGGAGTGAAACGTTCGGTCCGGTCGGCTCATTTTTGCGCCGTATGCGCTTTTCCCCCAGACCTAAAACTGTGGTCAACCACGGTTTGAGGTCCGGTCGTAAAAGCGCATACGGCGCAAAAATGAGCCGACCAGACCGAACGTTTCACTCCGGCCGGCTCATTGAAATGAATGACATACAAAGGCATACGGGAGCGCGAGGTTTTAGCTCCCCCCTGCCGTATGCGCTCCCGTATGGGAGAAAACGTAGTGTGAACCCACCCTAACAGGCGACCTGGCGGCGTAAGAGACGCAGCAGATGAAAGTCTGGCTGACTGGTATCAGTCCTAAGTACCTGCAGGGACCCTCATCCTGAGTCCTTACACCAGCAGAGAGGTACCTGACCAAGCCCGCGGCAGCCCAGAAATGAGAGCCAACAGCGATGGGGACCGTGCAGACAACAGTATGGCAGAACAAGTACACTTCCAGGCACTGGATAAAAGGAGACAGCCAGATAGGCGATCACTGTGCCCCACTGCCACATGTGGGAGGGAGGGGAGGAATAGGAGCTGTGGATAGTCTCCTTGCCTCCTTGAGAGATTCAGGGAGGCTGAGGAGCCATGGAATGCATCCCCGTTACCTCGTCTAGGATCCATAGAACACACTGGAACCAGTCTTAGTATGCCTCGTAAAGCAGTGGGGTACCGGAACTTCCAGTGACAGATACATCAGCTGTGTGATGTGAGGAGACAACGCAGACCACTGGCTGGCTTACTGGTATGGGTCCATAGTATACAATGGGTCACTCCTTTGGACACCTCGCACAGCAGTGGGGAACCGGAATTCCAGCCGCAGATATGTCAGCTGTGTGATGTGAAGAAATCGTGCAGACCACTGTCTGGCTTACTGGTATGGGTCCATAGTAGACATAGGGTCGGACACCTGCACTAGTGGGGTACCAGACTGCCAGCCGTGGACACTACAGCTGAGAGATGAGCGACAGGCAAGCCTACTGTTAGACATATCGACATCAGGACCAATCCATGCCCACACAAGGATGCTTCCATGGAGACCTCGCACCAGACGTGAGGATCTGGAGCACTAGCCGCGGATGCGGCAGCCGTAGAGGAGGGAATCATATTGTATGACAAGCCAGGAGACCCCCTTGATGGGTGTCTGGACATATACTTATGGAACGCTTCACAAAGTTGCATGTCATCCTAGTGCAGGTGCCATGCAAACTGCACAGTATCGTACCAATATGACTGTTCTTATATTCATTAATTTATTAATATATTTATTTATTGGTGTATGGTATCTGTGCTGCCAAAGCCAGCACCGTAAAAAAATTTTACTTACAAACTGACTTAACAGATACTACATTTGATCCACTACAAGATCTTGGTAGAATACCCATAGAAAACTATGTAGAAGAAATAACCACCGTTGGCCACTAGAGGGGGCAGTGCAGTACTGTATAGTGCTTGCTGCCTCAGTTAAAGGGGTATTCCAGGCAAAAACTTTTTTTATATATCAACTGGCTCCGGAAAAATAAACAGATTTGTAAATTACTTCTATTAAAACATCTTAATCCTTCCAATAGTTATTAGCTTCTGAAGTTTTCTGTCTAACTGCTCAATGATGATGTCAGGTCCCGGGAGCTGTGCATGATGGGAGAATATCCCCATAGGAGCTGGACAGCTCCCGGGACGTGAGTCATCAGAGAGCAGTTAGACAGAAAACAACAACTCAACTTCAGAAGCTAATAACTATTGGAAGGATTAAGATTTTTTTAATAGAAGTAATTTACAAATCTGTTTAACTTTCCAGAGCCAGTTGATATATAAAAAAAAGTTTTGGCCTGGAATACCCCTTTAAACAGAAACCCAGGAGGGGCAGAGAGCAACGGCGCCACCCGCTCAGCATGGGAGAAAAGTGTGCGCTGTCCACGTCCTCCCGGATGAAGTGGTAAGTTAACCCCTGGAGCACGCTTGACTGGGGTAGGGGAAGGAAGGACCGGAACAGCGCCGCAGTAATGGCGCCGCTGCCAGATAATAAAAGCCCAGTGGCTGCGGCCTGGGGATAGAAACAGACTACGCAGCCCAATGGCACACTGGGAAAAAACCTTGGGTGCAGCCGATAAGCGGCCTAACATTAATAAAGCCGGGGACTAAACTTACAGAGTGCCCGCAGGACGGTCCGGCCACATTAGAGGGAGAAAGCCGCACAGTTGGGGTGCGGTCACCAGGAAGATAGATGCGGCATCCAGCGGCCGCTGCAAAGCGGTGGCCACATCAGGACTAGGCCAGAGGAAGAAATATGGCACGGCCGGTCCCGTCCCCCCTGCTGCACCGCCTCGCCACATGAGATCAGAGGGTAAGAAAACGTGGCCAGCTTGCTAAGCCTGGTGCAGACAGCAAGGCTAGGGGGAAACCCACATGAAAAAAGGGGAAAGGAGGGGAAACAGACCACCGGACAGTCCCCTAAAGGTATAGTGCCGCTATACCCGGAGGCCATGGGAGGTCCGGCCCAGCACAGCCACGTGGAATGGCGGCTGAACATGAGAGAAAGGGGACTCCTGGATGAGCAAGAGTGAGGGAGAGGGGGAAGGGGGGGGGGGTTGTAGTACATACTCAACCACGGCTCCATCTCCTTATACTCACCCTGAAGTCTTCAACCAGCTTATGGCCACGCTGCATCATACCAGTTTAAGATAAAGGGGCGAGCAGGGGCAGTGGGGGACCCGGACCCAGGGTACAACCTCCAGGCGCTGGCCGTTGGTGAGAAGGGGTTAACAGTACATACTCTATGTCTGTGCCCCTTTGTCGCATATGGGAGAACAGGTAGCGCCATGCTCCTGAACCCCCACCTGAAAAAAAGGAAACAAAAGGGAGATAAAAACCTAACTAAAAAGCCCTAACTAGAAAAAAAAAAAAAAAAAAAGACCAGGTCTGGGGAGCTCCCAGACCTGTGTCTTGCCTCCTACTGACACTAGCTAAAACGGATTACCTTACTTTCAGTGGGCGGGTATATCCTAGTGTCAGCGCCTCCTAGTGGCAAGAGCATAGAGCAAGAGCACCATCAGTAAGGTGTCCCCCCAATGAAAACTAAGTAAAACATACACAGAGGGGCAGACCCATAGCCATTAGGCTCAGCCCAATAGCTCTAGGAGTTCTTAAAATTAAAGATGAAACTTGCAGAGCAGAAATCTTCCTTAAAGGGGTACTCCGCTGCCCCAGCGTTCGGAACAATTTGTTCCGAATGCTTGGAGCGAGTGGCAGGGATCGTGACATCACGACCACGCCCCCTCGTGATGTCACACAACGCCCCCTCAAAGCCTATAGGAGGAGGCGTGGCAGCCGCCACGCCCCCTCCCATAGACTTGCATTGAGGGGACGTGAGGTGATGTCACGAGGGGCGTGGCATGACGTCACGACCCTCAAAGCCGGCACCCAGCGTTCTAAACAAACGCCAGGTACTGCACAGAGATTGCGAGGGTCCCAGCTGCGGGCCACTTGTGATCAGACATCTTATCCCCTATCCTTTGGATGGGAATAAGATGTCTAGGGGCAGAGTACCCCTTTAAATAGCATACATACGTTATATGATGCCCAGAAAAAGTGCTGCTTCTCATGTATACAGGTAAGACAGGTACACTTTAAACATTGCACTGCTTAAGTTTGACGTCACAGTACAAAACAAATGGTTCTCAATTGCCAAGCTTTTTCATTTACAACTAAAACCGATAAATCTTTATTATTTTTATATGAAGGGGTTGTCCCCCCATTACATGTTTATCAGGATAAAGAATAACTGATTGCGGAGGGCTGGGTGCCTATATTTGGCAGCTGTACAGAGATTGCATGTGCATCACTCCTCCATTCTGACAGGATAAGTGGGTCTCTTATTTGCATTATGGGGGTCCCTCCATGATCAGACAGTTACCCCCTGAGTAAGCTCATATCCCGATCATCCCTTGTCACACAAAAGGGGATCAAGGAGATAAGGCGAGCTGCTTGGTAAGTTTGTCACCCTGCAAAGTTGTTACAAGGGAACATGTCACACTAAATCTACCTATATCATGGTATAGAGCAAGAGAAGCTAAGCAGTATATATCAATATATATCTTTGTGGAAAAAGATTCAGTATAATTTATTGATTGAAATCTATGATCGTTCTATGCAAAGGTGTCCAGTGGGTGGTCCTATCATTGAGCGACACCGTCCACCAAATGCCTGTAGAACAGAAAGGGCAGGGATTTCACTCAAATTACAAATTATACTAAATCTTTCACAAAGATATACAGTAACCCCCCGACCTACGATGGCCCCGACTGCTTCAGCTGCCACCAGATAGCCGTTTACGGTGCCCCGTGTGGTCCGCTGACGATCACTTACCTGTCCTCGGGGCTCCGGCGTGTCCTCTTCGGGATCCCCTGCATCGTTGTCGCTCTCAGTCGTCATCACATCGCTGCGCACGCCGTCCCGTCATCCAATAGGATCAGCGTGCGTAGGGACGTGATGGCGGCGACGGAGAGCGAGGATGCCGGGGAAGTAGAGGCCTTGCCAGAGCATTGGGGACACCCCGGGGACAGCAATGGAAGGCGACATCCAGGGCAGTGGTGACGAGCGGTGATGGTCCGGAGCGGCAGGGACACGTGAGTATAACCTCCAATACCAGTCGTCTTCAACCTGCGGACCTCCAGATGTTGCAAAACTACAACTCCCAGCATGCCCGGACAGCCAACGGCTGTCCGGGCATGCTGGGTGTTGTAGTTTTGCAACATCTGGAGGTCCGCAGGTTGTAGACCACTGTCCTATACTTTACATTGCACGGATCCCTCAACATACGATGGTTTCAACAAATGATGGTCCATTTGGAACGGATTACCATCGTATGTTGAGGGACCACTGTATATCAATCTGCTCCAATTTGTCTGCTCTATATCATGATCCCGATAGATTAAATAGCATTTTCATGGTAACCGGTTCCCTTTATGATAATAAGTGGAAATGTTAAATCTGATGTTATAATATAATCAAATACAAGAGGGAAAATGGTGGTTACCGTTATAATTCTGAAGAAGAATATGAGCATAAGCTCTTTGGCTGAAGGATTCTGCATCATCGGATTTCTCCTCCAGCGCCTTTGTCAGCTCCTGTAATTCAAGCACAATTTTGCTATTCATTTGTCTTTGACTTATAAAGCATGTGAGAACCGTTCTCCTTAGCAGAGGAGAGATTAAACTCTACATGTCTAGGAGAGAATAATCAGCTTAATCAATAACAATGTCTGACAAGAAATTTCTGCTCCTCAAAGATTACCTGTAATGTAATGAATAGAGCGGATCATTTGCAGAACTGCATTTTCTTATTACAGGCAGGTAATACGTTGTCAATGACAGTAAAATGAACACAAAATCTACAGTTACAGGGGTGGAAGAAAAATTGCTTCAACCTCGGTGCTGAAACCAGAAATCACTGGAAACAAAAAGTCCATCATGATATTCTGCAGTTTAGCTTTCCAGAATATTAAGCAGGGGAGAGCAGGAAATACAAGAACAGCCATCAAAGAGAATAACCCCTTAAAGGGGTAATCCAGCGCCAAGACATCTTATCCCCTATCCTTTTTAAGATGCCTGATCGCGGGGGTCACGCCGCTGGGGACCCCTGTGATCTTGCACGCCGCACCCCGTTAAAATCAGTCCCCGGAGCGTGTTCGCTCCAGGTCTGATTACTGTCGATCACAGGGCCGAAGCAATGCAAGCCTATGCCCAAAGCTGCCACGCCCCTTGCCATAGGCTTGCATTGAGGGGGTGGAGCGTGACGTCACAAGAGGGCGGAGCCATGACATCAAAACGCTCTGGCCCCGTGATCGACACGCTCCGGGGACCGATTTTAACGGGGTGCGGCGTGCAAGATCACGGGATAGGGGATCCTTTGGATAGGGGATAAGATCCTTTGGATAGGGGATAAGATGTCTAAGCGCTGGAGTACCCCTTTAAGGACCAGGCCCATTTTATTTCAGTATTTTCGTTTTTTCCTCTTCGCCTTCTATCGCCTTCTAAAATTCATAACTCTTATATTTCCATCCACAGACCCATATGAGGGCTTGTTTTTTGCGTCACCAATTTTACTTTGTAATGACATCACTCATTTTACCATAAAATGTACGGCACAACCATAAAAATATTATTTATGTGGGGAAATTGAAAAGGAAACCACAATTTAGAAATTTTGGAAGGTTTTGTTTTCACGCTGTACACTCTACGGTACAAATTAGATTTTTTTTTTAATTCTATGGGTCAATACGATTAATATGATACCCATGATAGATGCTTTTTTATAATTTTACCGCTTAAAAAAAATCTCAAACTATTTTAACAAAATTAGTATGTTTAAAATTGCCCTATTTTGACCACCTATAACTTTCTCATTTTCCCATATATGGGGTGGTATGAGGGCTCATTTTTTGTGCCCTGATCTGTAGTTTTTATCAGTCCTCCTTTTGCTTATATTTATTTTTTTATTAATTTATTTTTTGGGGGGAATAAAATGTGACAAAAAAAAAAAGCAGCAATTTTGGAGTTTTTTTGTTTTATACGTTTACACCGTTCACCGTACGGGAAAATTAACAATATATTTTGATAGTTCAGACTCTTACGAACGCGGCAATACGAAATAGGTTTATTCATTTATTTTTTTATTACGCTTTTTAAGGGTAAAATGGGGAAAGAAAGAGGATTTACATTTTTATTGGGGGAGGGGATTTTTCGAATTTTTACTTTTACACTTATGTCCCCATAGGGGACTATTTATAGCAATTATTTTATTGCTAATACTGTTCAGTGCTATGCATAGGGCATAGCACTGATCAGTGTTTACGGCTATCTTCTGCTCTGGTCTGCTCAATCTTAGACCAGAGCAGAAGACCCCTGGAGACTGATGGAGGCAGGTGAGGGGACCGCCATGCTAGATGATTAGATCCCTGCGGCAGCGCTGCAGGCGATCTGATCATCCATTTTAAGTACCGCACTGCCGTAGATGCCTTGATCTGTATTGATCACGGCATCTGAGGGGTTAATGGCGGACATCAGCACAATCACTGATGTCCGCATTACCAGCGGCTCCCCGGCTGCGACCTGCCGTGTATGATGCGAGCACTGGTCCGGTGCTCGCGGTCATTACAGATTGTAAATGTACGTCATGGTGTGCTAAGTACCATTGCACCATGATGTACATTTACGTTAATTGTTGTTAAGGGGTTATAGCTTTTTTTTTTTAGCTAGTTAAAAAGAAGAAAAAAAAAACACATGTCAATCACAGTCCTATGCCACTGCTGCATCGGACTGTTAAGCAGAAGTGTAAGGGCAATCACTGGCCTCAGCAGTCAAGTGCACCTGCACATGCACTCTGACTGGCTGCAGCTGCCCGTGCACAGTCTACAGTGACATGATCACTCATGCTGGGAAGTCCATGTGGCAGCATGCAGACCATGAGCAAGGGACGAAAAATGCCTGGGAAAAAAAAAAAAAGCGGAAACATTTCCTATAATTATCTTATAATTATCACACACACAGCACTAAAACTCTGCAGTGTCTGACAAGACAAAACCTAAAGAGGGTTATCCAGAGGTAGGGTTTTCTTTATATATATATTATATATATATATATATATATATATATATATATATATATATATATAGTTATTTTTCCTTCTTCCTGGTGCCATTGCTGCTCAGCCAATCATTGGCCGAGGTGGGACAACGCTGCAGCAATTTGCTGAGCTGCAGTGTAACGGATCGACCACAAGAACCAAAAAGAGGACGGGAGCAGGATGCCAGAGGCAGAATGGGCATATTGTTAAAGAAAAAAGTACTAATAGTACTTACAGTGTATAATATATAGTTAAGGCAACTCTCCAAGTTCCTTCCTTTGAATGATCACGTGCCTCAGTATATTTATTTACAGGATGGTTTAGGAGTGAGCAGCAGCCCAGACCAATGATGGGACAAGGAGGTGTGTTTCAGACTACCTCTTAGGTTTGCTTCTGAACTGTAGTAACAGATCACCGTTCTCCCCAATAGAGCAGAGCTTTTTAAATCTGTTAGGCGGGTTGGACCTGGCAGCTATCAACGGCCGGGACCCGTGGCTTATAGCGGACTTCACCAATCGCGGTGATGTCTGATATCAACCCCCTTTTTTTCATTTTAGACACGGCAATCAACTTCGATCGCCACGTCTAAAATGAGGGGGGGAAGCTTCCCGGCAGCTCAGCGGGAGTGTGGGCAGGAGATGTGGGGGCAAGCATCATCTCATAAAGGAACACGCCATCCTCCTCAGTGAACTGCATGCTGTGTAAGCAAGCAGCCAATATTCCAATAGGTTGGTCATGTGGTGTTCATACAGGTGGCTGGGCTCATTACTGTTACAAAATAGTTATCACAGCTCTTGTTGCATGTACTGCACCTTTAAGTCTTGTTCACAGTTTTTCCATGCAGATTCTAATGGAGATATTACATTTGAATCCGTATAAAAACTTCAGGGATCCTATTTCCCTTCATTGTCAAAGGGAATTCGCACTGTCCTTCACACTATGGCGCAGATTATTTTTTTTGACACACACTAAATTGGACAAACACATCAATGAGCTCAGGTGAACAGCAGAATCGCATGGAAATTAGTTTTATTGGTAGCATTTTTGTTTTGATGTGGACTTTTTGATCACTTTTTATAAAAAAAAAAAAAACTGTTATATAAAGTGACCGAAAAGGGAACTAATACATGCCATGCCATAGCACAGCATTGATCAGTGAGGACTGTTTTTAATGCTTGAATACCTTGATCACAGATGCTCTTGCATATGCTGTTGCCCACTATTTAGCACTGTAGCTAATTTTTTAAATAATGTCCCCATAATAAAGTTCTTACAACTACCCCTCTCATCAAGCAAAAAACCTACAAGACTTACCTCTAAAGATCTTTGTGGATTTTCAGTGATGTAACTATCAGAAAACCTGCAGAATTAAAAACATGAAAAGTAAAAGACAAAAGGGGCTGATAATTTAATAATAACACATAACAAGCAGAGTTGGGCAGCAAACTACACCAAACTAAACCAATCAGAATTTGAAACTAGTATTTAGCAGAAATATTTTGTCAGACTTTTTATTTTAGATTTTCCTGCATTTGTGAAGCTGCCATCACACACTGAAGAGAAAATAGGATACGGAAAATAAAAAGGGGAAGGGAATATCAAACAAGGAACATGTGGAGGGAGGTACAATCGTTTGAAAGCTCAAAGAAAAGGTCAAATAAAATCTGTAGTAGCATACAGCTGATATGACAAGTTAAATGCTAATAATATCAATGAAGATATAACAAAGGGCATGTCACATGACTTCAGTAGGGTGATACACCGCGCTCAAACTAACACTAAAGTCGAATAGTAAACTAGAATAACAAAAAAGAGAAACGAAAGATACATAGGACCTCACAAATATTCTGGAAATCACACCCTACATGGTATTGATTAGACTATGTTTTTTTCTGGCATTTTGGGGGGAAAAGACAGAAGTGGATCCAGCAGGAAGGAGAAGTAGAAGTCTTTTATATTCCCCATTCCTTTTGAATACACTTCTGGTTTTGGCTCAAAAACTACAGTGGCAGTATGTGTGGAAACCTACCCTTAAATGGGAATTAAAATAATTTTTTGCATATGATATAGCAAGTAAATTAAATAAGATTTGTAATTTACTCCCTGTAAAAAAAAATGTCTTTTTATGTCACTTTCATGGCCTTATAAATCTGGCCACTAGGGGGGGACTCCCTTCTGGTCTAGACCACATTCCGCCTGCTCAAAAGCACAGACTTTGGTCTCCTGCTGGACTGGCTGGAGACCAAACTCAGGAAGTGCGGTCTGGCCACAGGCAGTTAATAGCACTCGCTCTCTGCCTGTGTATGAAACAGGGAGAGCGAGTACTTTTTACAATTTTTTTTTTTTTTTACTTTTTGTTGGTAGGGACTAACCTAGGGGATTTATACATGCAATCCTTAGATTGCCATAGGACAGCATTGATCAGTGATATTGGCGCATTATTAAAGGGGTAATCCACTGGCCAGCTTTCCGAATGCCATACATGAGCTGCGAGGTTCAGCCATGCCCCTTTGTGCCATCAGGCCATGCCCCCCTCAATGCAAGTCTATGGAAGGAGGCGTGGTGGCCATTACACCCCCTCCCATAGACTTGAATTGGTGGTGTGGCCGACCCCATCAGCACACGCACAGCATTCGGAACTAAATGTTTTGAACTCAGCCGGAAGGCTGGCCAGTGGAGTACCCCTTTAATGCAGGCTGTGTACACAATTGGAGCGCTGATCAGAGGGGAAGGAGGCTGGTAGAGACCCTCTGCCCATTCTCTCAGCTAAACGAGACCCTGCGAATTTGCCAACTTCTTGAGGCTCCTTAGTATAAGGTATGGGACACTGTTGTGCCACTGTAGACGCTCTGACTACGGTGCTGTGTTCCTGGTTTAAGAGACACCCTACACATGGCCCTAAACTTATGTCTGGACATTCATTAGGGCTGCGGAGTAAGCACCATGTGTAATTATAGGCTAGATTTCCAAACAGTGACAGACCGTGATCTGTTTTTTTTTTTTTTAATTTTCAGCCAAAACCAGGTGTTGGTCCAAAGCACTGAAAAGAGAGAAAATCTTTCCATTGTAGCTACTGTGTAGGTTATACTCTTGGTTATACTGAACGAATACTTATGTGTGAAACCAGCTTTAGGCCTGATACCATATTTCTCCGAAAATAAGACCGGGTCTTATACTAATTTTAGTCACCAAAAACACACTAGGGCTTATTTATTTACTTACATGTGATGGGCGCAGCCCTGCCCCCCAACATCCCCCCCCCGGTTTATCAGCCCAGCGCTGCACCCCACATCGGGGGACTAATCGTATGTCACCCGCAAGCGCAGCTTCTCTCCCCCCCTGCCAAATAATTATCAGCTGCTGCGCTGTACTTGTAAAGTGGCTTGAGCATGAAGGGCCCACATATACACCTGAATGTTTTTTTTATGTAGAACACACCTCTATACTTCTAAACACTGGCCAATACCTTTGCGCCAAAAGAGCAGTTAAGTATTCCTGTGCCCGGGATGCAAATATTAAAAAATAAACTTAACTTACCTTCGTCCTCGCGTTGCTAAGGAACCGGCCTCATGGCCCCTCCGCTGTTCTTGCTGCGGTCCTGATGTTGGGACGTCACAGAGCCTCCAGCCTATCACCGGCCGCAGCGATGTCCCGCCTCTGCCAATGATAGGCTGAGCCAACTGTCATGTAAGAAGCAGGCCGGCCTCTTACATGACAGTCGGCTCAGCCTATCATCGGCCGAGGCAGGACATTGCTGCGGCCGGTGATAGGCTGGAGGCTCTGTGACATCACAACACCAGGAAGCAGTAAGAGCAGCGGAGCACAGTGAGGCCAGTGCCTTAGCAACGCGGGAACGGAGGACGAAGGTAAGTTAAGTTTATTTTTTAATATTTGCAGCCCGGACATTGCCTAGATTAGTGGTCTTCAACCTGCGGACCTCCAGATGTTGCAAAACTACAACTCCCAGCACGCCCGGACAGCCAACGGCTGTCCGGGCATGCTGGGAGTTGTAGTTTTGCAACATCTGGAGGTCCGCAGGTTGAAGACCACTGGCCTAGGTCTTATTTTCGGGGTAAGGCTTATATTGCAGCCCACCCCGATAATCCAGCTAGGGCTTATTTTCGGGGAAACACGGCTGACAACTGACACCTCATACAGGGTGTTCGATTTTACTGCAAACCAACCAGGCTCAAAAACTTTGAATACTATTTTTTTACCTGCATAAACCACACCAAAATCTGCAGAGCATAATTCACAACAAATCCACATTGGTACGGCACCACAAATGTTCTTTTATGGAGATGCGGACAGATTTGCATGTAATAAATATGCAGTATATTACAGTATCAGTGATGTGAATGAGTAATAAGAAATGTAATCTAGCAGATTGTGGACTTTGACATAAAGATTGAAGTTGCTTTAGCCCCTTAACGACCAGGCTAACTAGGCCTGTATGTCTCTTAACCCCTTAAGGACGCAGGCCTTTTGCACATCTGACCACTGTCACTTTAAGCATTAATAACTCTGGGATGCTTTTACTTTTTATTCTGATTCCGAGATTGTTTTTTCGTGACATATTCTACTTTATGTTAGTGGTAAAATGTTGTCGATACTTGCATCATTTCTTGGAGAAAACATTTTTAAACTTTGAAACTCTCTGCTTATAAGGAAAATGGACATCCTAAATAAATTATATTTTGATTCCCAAATACAATATGTCTACTTTATGTTTGCATCATAAAGTTGACATGTTTTTACTTTTGGAAGACATCAGAGGGCTTCAAAGTATAGCAGCAATTTTCCAATTTTTCACCAAATTTTCAAAATCCGAAAAAAATTTCAGGGACCAGTTCTGTTTTGAAGTGGATTTGAAGGGCCTTCATATTAGAAATACCCCACAAATGACCCCATTATAAAAACTGCACTCCTGAAAGTATTCAACATGACATTCATTAAGTGTGTTAACCCTTTAGGTGTTTCACAGGAATAGCAGAAAAGTGAAGGAGAAAATTCAAAATCTTCATTTTTTACACTGGCATGTTCTTTTAGACCCAGTTTTTGAATTTTTACAAGGGGTAAAAGGAGAAAAATCTTCCTAAAATGTGTAACCCAATTTCTCTCGAGTAAGAAAATACCTCATATGTGTATGTAAAGTGTTCTATGGGTGCACTAGAGGGCTCAGAAGGGAAGGAGCGACAATGGGATTTTGGAGAGCGAGTTTTTCTGAAATGGTTTTTGGGGGCATGTCACATTTAGGAAGCCCCTATGGTGCCAGAACAGCAAGAAATCCCCGACATGGCATACTATTTTGGAAACTACACCCCTCAGGGAACGTAACAAGGGGTACAGTGAGCCTTAACACCCCACAGGTGTTTGACTACATTTAGTTAAAGTTGGATGTGTAAATGATTTAATTTTTTTTGTTTTTTCACAAAAATGCAGTTTTTTCCCAAAATTTTACATTTCTACAAGGGGTAACAGGAGAAAATGACCCCCAAAATTTGTAACCCCATTTCTTCTGAGTATGGAAATACCCCAAGTGTGGACGTCAAGTGCTCTGCTGGCGCACTACATTGCTCAGAAGAGAAGGAGCGCCATTGAGATTATGGAGAGAGAATTTGGTTGGAAGACGGGGGGCTTGTGCATTTACAAAGCCCCCTGTGGTGCCAGAACAGTGGACCCCCCTCCCCCCCACATGTGATCCCATTTTGGAAACTACACCCGCCAAAAAATTTTTTTTCATTTTCACGGACCACTGTTCCAAAAATCTGTCAGACACCTGTGGAGGGTAAATGTTCACTGCACCCCTTATTACATTCCGTGAGGGTTGTAGTTTCCAAAATGGGGTCATATGTGGGGGGGTCCATTGTTCTGGCACTATGGGGGCTTTGTAAACACACGTGGCCTTAAATTCCGGACAAATTTTCTCTGAGCATTGTAGTTCGTCCGCAGAGCACTTTATATCCACATATGGGGTATTTCCATACTCGGAAGAAATGGGGTTACAAATTTTGGGGGGCTTTTTTCCTATTTTTCCCTTGTGAGAATGAAAAATTTAGGGTAACACCAGCATTTTTGAAAAAAATTATTTTTCATCTTCCCATCCAAATTTAACCTCTTCAGGACGCAGGGCGTGAGCGGGTGCGGGACGTGGACCCCGGCAGCTGGGGAACCCGATCCCAGGCGTCCCTGTTGGGATCGGGGCCCCAGGAGCGACGGCGGC
The DNA here is from genome assembly GCF_029499605.1 of Hyla sarda. Classification (NCBI taxonomy): domain Eukaryota; kingdom Metazoa; phylum Chordata; class Amphibia; order Anura; family Hylidae; genus Hyla; species Hyla sarda. Next base: position 124,520,834 of record NC_079190.1, on the reverse strand, counting down.
GAGGGACTGACCTGTGTCCCGGAGCAGCAGTAGGAGGTGAGGGCCAGCCTCCTGCTGTTGCTTAGCAACAGCTCCCAGCATGCAAAAAGGGCATGCTGGGAGCTGTAGTTATGCAACAGCAGGAGGCAGACCACCACAACTCCCAGCATTCCCTTATGGGCATGCTGGGACTTATAGTTTTGTAACAGCTGGAGGCACATTTTTTCTATGGAAAAGTGTACCTTCAGCTGTTGTATAACTACAACTCCCAGCTTGCACAAACAGCTAAAGTGCATGCTGGGAGTTGTAGTAGTGCATCAGCTGGTTGCATAACTACAACTTCCAGCATGCCCGTTGGTTGTCGGCGACTGCTGAGAGTTGTAGTTTTGCAACAGCTGGAGGCACACTGGTTTTGAAACACTGAGTAAGGTCACAAACTCAGTGATACATAACCAGTGTGCCTACAGCTGTTGCAAAACTAAAACTCTCAGCATGTACAGTCTGTCAGCGCATGATGGGAGCTGTAGTTTTGCAACAGCTGGATGTCCCCCCCCCCCCCCCTCCCCAATGTGAACGTACAGGGTACACTCACATGGGCGGAGGTTTAAAGTAAGTATCCGGCTGCAAGTTTGAGCTGCGGCAAATTTTCTGCCGCAGCTCAAACTGCCAGCGAGAAACTACTGTGATCCCCCGCCCGTGCGACTGTACCCTAAAAACACTACACTACACTACACTACCACAAAATAAAAAGTAAAAAACACTACATATACACATACCCCTACACAGCCCCCCTCCCCAATAAAAATGAAAAATGTCTGGTACGCCACTGTTTCCAAAACGGAGCCTCCAGCTGTTGCAAAACAACTACTCCCAGTATTACCAGACAGCCACTTACTGTCTAGGCATGCTGGGAGTTTTACAACAGCTGGAGGCAATCTGTTTGGGAATCACTGGCTTAGAATTCCCCTATGTCCACCCCTATGCAATCCCTAATTTAGACCTCAAATGGGCATGGCGCTCTCACTTTGGAGCCCTGTCGTATTTCAGGGCAACAGTTTAGGGTCACATATGGGGTATCACCGTACTCGGGAGAAATTGTGTTACAAATTTTGGGGGGTATTTTCTGCTTTTACCCTTTTTAAAAATGTAAATTTTTTGGGAAAACAAGCATTTTAGGTAAAAAAAAAAAAATTTTACATATGCAAAAGTTGTGAAACACCTCTGGGGTAAAAAAGGTTCACTTAACCCCTTGTTACGTTCACCGAGGGGTCTAGTTTCCAAAATGGTATGCCATGTGTTTTTTTTGCTGTTTTGACACCCTAGGGGCCTCCTAAAGGTGACATGCCCCCCCAAGAACCATTTCAGAAAAATGTTCTCTCCAAAATCCCTTTGTCGCTCCTTCGCTTCTGAGCCCTCTACTGCACCCGCCGATCACTTTACATAGACATATGAGGTATGTGCTTACTCGAGAAAAATTGGGCTACAAATACAAGTAAAAATTTGAAGATTGTGAATTTTCTCCTTCACTTTGCTGCTATTCCTGTGAAACACCTAAAGGGCTAACACACTTACTGAATGTCATTTTGAATACTTTGGAGGGTGCAGTTTTTTTTATAATGGGGTCTTTTATGGGGTATTTCTAATATGAAGACCCTTCAAATCCACTTAAACTGAACTGGTCAGTGAAAAATATCGAGTTTGAAAATTTGTGAAAAATTGGAAAATTGCTGCTGAACTTTGAAGCCCTCTGGTGTCTTCCAAAAGTAAAAACTCAAATTTTATGATGCAAACATAAAGTAGACATATTGTATATGTGAATCAAAAAAAAAATTATTTGGAATATCCATTTTCCTTACAAGCAGAGAGCTTCAAAGTTAGAAAAATGCAAAATGTTCATTTTTTTTCATCAAATTTTGGGATTTTTCACCAAGTAAGGATGCAAGATACCACAAAAAATTACCACTATGTTAAAGCAGAATATGTCACGAAAAAACAATCTCTGAATCAGAATGATAACTAAAAGCATTCCAGAGTTATTAATGTTTAAAGTGACAGTGGTCAGATGTGCAAAAAACGGCCGAGTCCTTAAGGTGAAAAAGGGCTAAGTCCTTAAGGGGTTAAGGAAAATTTGTCAAACACCTGTCGGGTGTTAAGGCTCACTATACCCCTTCTTATGTTCTGTGAGGGGTGTAGTTTCCAAAATGGGGTCACATGTAGGTATTTATTTTTTGCATTTATGTCAGAACCGCTGTAAAATCAGCCACCCCTGTGCAAATCATCAATTTAGGCCTCAAATGTACAAAGTGCGTTCCCACTCCTGAGCCTTGTTGTGCGTCCGCAGAACATTTTACGTCCACATATGGGGTATTTCCGTGTTCAGGAGAAATTGCATTACAAATTTTGTGGGTCTTTTATTCCTTTTACTTCTTGTGAAAATAAAAAGTATGGGGCAACACCAGCATGTTAGTGTAAAAATTTATTTATTTATTTATTTATTTTTTACACTAACCGGCTGATGTAGACCCCAACTTTTCCTTTTCATAAGGGATAAGAGAAAAGCCCCCCCCCAAAATTTGTAGTGCAATTACTCCCGAGTACGGAAATACCCCATATGTGACCCTAAACTGTTTCCTTGAAATACGACAGGGCTCCAAAGTGAGAGAGCGCCATGCGCATTTGAGGACTAAAATAGGGATTGCATAGGGGTGGACATAGGGGTATTCTATGCCAGTGATTCCCAAACAGGGTGCCTCCAGCTATCGCTAAACTCCCAGCATGGCTGGACAGTCAGTGACTGTCCAGAAATGCTGGGAGTTGTTGTTTTGCAACAGCTGCAGGCTCCGTTTTGGAAACACTGCCGTACAATGTTTTTTATATTTATTGGGGGTGGGGGGGGGGAGGAGGGACAGTGTAAGGGGGTGTATATGTAGTGTTGTACCTTTTATTATGTGTTTATTATGTTAGTGTAGTGTTTTTAGGGTACATTAGCAGTGGCGGCGGTTTACAGTGAGTTTACCACTAGGAGTTTGCGCTGCGGCAGAAAATTTGCCGCGGCTCAAACTTGAAGCAGGAAACTTACTGTAAACCTGTCTGTGTGAATGTACCCTGTACATTCACATGGGGGGGGGGGGGGGGCAAACCTCCAGCTGTTGCAAAACTACTTTTGCAACAGCTGGGGGCACACTAATAGGTATAAGAACCTAACTGATGGTTTTCCTAACTCAGTATTTTCCAATCAGGGTGCCTCCAGCTGTTGCAAAACTACAACTCCCAGCACGTACTGATCACCGAAGTGCATGCTGGGAGATGTAGTTCTGCAACATTTGTAGGTACGCAACTACAACTCCCAGCATGGAGAGACAGCTGTTTGCTGTTTGGGCATGCTGGGATTTTCAGTTTTGCAACATCTGGAGGGCTACAGTTCAGAGACCACTGCACAGTGATCTCCAAACTGTGGCCCTCCAGATGTTGCAAAACTACAAATCATAGCATGCCCAGACAGCAAACTGCTGTGAGGACATGCTGGTAGTTGTAGTTTTGCAAGATCTAAATCTTGCAAAACTATAAATCCCAGCATGCCCAAACGGCTGTCTGGGCATGCTGGGAGTTGTAGTTTTGCAACATCTGGGGGGGGGGGCTACAGTTTAGAGAGCACTATATATAGTCTACAAATTTAGCCGCCCCCAGATGTTGCTAGGCAACTACTCACCGGCTTCCGTAGTCTTCACCAGGGAGCCACGAGGGAGCCGCACGTCATCGCTGCCCGCCACAGCCGATCAGGTAAAGGACCTCCACCGCCGCTGGTCATGCTACAGTTCTCCCCGGAGTACCATCGGTGGGCAGGACGGGGGAACCGAACTTTAACCCCCGCCCCCGATCTGCTATTGTTCGTTGCTTCTTGACAACCAATAGAAGGGATAGGTGGAACCCCTGCCATCTAACTCCTATCCCCTCTTGGACACCCCCAATCCCCCTGATTTTCCGGGTCACCGGACACGAGTATGACCCGGATCCGCCGAAAATCGTCAGTCTGAATTGACCGGCGTGGGGGGGGGGGGGGGGGGGGGGGGAGTGTCTCAGGACCCCCCTGGGCATATGCACGGGATGCCTGCTGATAGATATCAGCAGTCATCCTGGTCCGGTCCCTGACCGGCTAGCAGCGGGGACCGGAATTCCCATGGGCGTATCCATACGCCCTCCGCCCTTAAGGACTCGTGATGCAGGGCGTATGCATACGCCCATCGTCCTGAAGAGGTTAAAGGGGTACTCCGGTGGAAAACTTTTTATTTTAATCACCTGGTGCAAGTAAGTTAAACAAATTTGTAAATGACCTCTATAAAAAAAAAAATCTTTACCCTTCCAGTACTTTTTAGCAGCTGTATGCTACAGAGGAAATTATTTTCTTTTTTAATTTCTTTTTTGTCTTGTCCACAGTGCTCTCTGCTGACACCTCTGTCCGTGTCAGGAACTGTGCAGAGCAGCATAGGTTTGCTATGGGCATTTCTCCTGATCGGGACAATTCCTGATACAGGCATCAGGTGTCATCAGAGAGCACTTTGGACAAGACAAAAAAGAAATTCAAAAAGAAAAGATTTTTCTCTGTAGTATACAGCTGCTAAAAAAAAAGTACTGGAAGAGTAAAGATTTTTTTAATAGAAGTCATTTGCAAATCTGTTTAACTTTCTGGCACCAGTTGATTTAAAAAAATAACAACATTTCCACCAGAGTACCCCTTTAACGGTTGCGTTGTTATGCAAGTCACCGACTACACCGGTTCTTTCCTTTAGTCCAAGCTTGTACATGTAATGGAGTCATTCACCTCACTATTTACTTTGGTTGCCATGGCTCATTTATTCAACGCCATCAAACATGTCACTGAAATGTAAAATGCCACACAGGTTGGAGACAACACAATGGCAGATAAAGGGGGTTCCCACCTCATAAACTGACTGCATATACTGGGATCCCTACCTATGTAAGGCTGCATTTAGGGCTGGGCGGTATACCGGTTCATACCGCATACCGTCATTTTTGTGCTGCACGATATAAATTTTAACCCATACCGCAATAACGGTTGGGCCCCTCCCCCTCGGGAATGAATGAATGAGTCCAGCGCTGCACTGTCCCCACATCGGGGAACTAATCACAAGTCACCCGCGAGCGCTGTTCTGCCCCCCAATTAATTATCAGCCCAGCGCTGTCCCCATCGGGGTAAATACTGATACGTCACCCGCATGCGCTGCCCTCCTCATCCTCATGTTTGTTGCGGCCGCCGGCGCTGACACTCTATACCAGTGGTCTTCAACCTGCCGACCTCCAGATGTTGCAAAACTACAACTCTCAGCATGCCCGGACAGCCAACGGCTGTCCGGGCATGCTGGGAGTTGTTGTTCTGCAACATCTGGAGAGCGGCAGGTTGAAGACCACTGCTCTATACTGTGCGGTATCCCTATGCCCGGGCTGCAAAAAAGAAACAAAATAAACTTTAACTCACCTACCGTTGGTCCGGTACTGGCCTCATCTGCTTCCTGGGGATGGGAACGTCGGACAGCAGTCAGCCTATCACCGGCCGCAACGATGTTCCGCCTCGGCTGCTGATAGGCTGAGCCCACTGTCATGTAAGAAGCCGCCCAGAGCTCCTTACATGACAGTGGGCTCAGCCTATCAGCTGCCGAGGCGGAACATCGCTGCGGCCGATGATAGGCTGACGGCTGTCCGACGTTCCCATCCCCAGCGTAAGGCCGACGTCGGAACATCCGTTTATTTTGTTTACCTTGTGTCTGCGCCGGCAACAAACAGCACGAGGAGGGCAGCAGGTGACATGTGAGCATTTACCCCGATGGGGGCAGTGCTGGGCTGATAATTTGGGGGGGGGGGGAGGAAATACCGTTATATACCGTGGAACCACCGAAAGTTACAAAAAATACCGTGATACGCAGATTTGGTAATACCGCCCAGCCCCAGCTGCATTCACACCTCGTTTTCAGCATACGGTTGCCAGATCCGGCTGGGGGAGGGGAAAACCGGGTGCTCCTGTACCCCAGCCGGACCGGCAGTGAAATCCATTTACATTAATGAGCCGACCGTTTGACTCCGGTCAGCTCATTAAAGTAAATGGATTTCAGCGCCGGTCCGGCTGGGGTACGGGAGTGCTCAGTTTTCCCCTCCCCCAGCCGGATCCGGCAACCGTATGCTGAAAACGAGGTGTGAATGCAGCCTTTGAATGGAAGGAATGTAATGTCGGTGTAGTTCTGGACCTGGCGATGAAGGTAACAGCATCCACTTCATTTCCTGCACAGAAGAGTGGCCGGGAGCACTGGGCAGGGAAAATACAGTGACGTTCAGTGCTCTCTCTGAGTGTTTGGTTATCCTTGGCATTTTTCAGCTCCTCTCCAGTGTACGAATTCACAAAGGAAGTCAATATTATTTCATCCTATCAGACAACAGCACGACTGCTTTTCTCTGACTAACTGTAGCCAAACGTCTAATGCAGTGGTCTCAAACGGTGGCCCTCCAGATGTTGCAAAACTTCAACTCCCAGCATGCCCGGACAGCCAACGGCTGTCCGGGCATGCTGGGAGTTGAAGTTTCGCACATCTGGAGGTCCACAGTTTGAGACCACTGGTCTAATGCCATTCAAATTTTGTCATCTAAAAGTAAAGCAAAATTACTCACCGATATTCTGCGGCTTCTGTCATTGTACCCACGATCAAAAATTCTATTCAACTTCAGCAAACAAACACTGGGAATACAAAGAGAACAACTGTTAAAAGGGGTATTCCTGGATTTTTTGTTTATTTGACTATGCTACAGGGGCTGTAAAGTTAGTGTAGTCCATAATATAGTGTCTGTACCTGTGTGTGACGGTTTTCTCACAATTCTTCTGTGATTTTCCCCCCACTATTTATTTTTGACAGCATACAAAATGACTGTTGTCTTAGATTTTTCCCAGCCTGCAATGCAGCCAAGACCTGACTCACTAGTCAGCTGATGACAGGGAGCCTGTCTGCTTCAATGGGTGAAGGAGTCGCTTGGTGGGAGAGAGATCAATCTGCAACAGCTGTAGGCACCCTGATTGAAAACCACAGGTCTTTTGTTTCAATGGGTGGGGTGGCTGATGTGTGGAAGGGAGGAAAATGGAATTATGGGATTTGTAGGCAAAAAAGAAAAACTCAAAAAGGAAATACCAGTTCCCAAAAAGCTAGCCACAGTGTTATGGTAATCTCACAGCATAGCCATTTAGCCCCAAGACAAGCGCAGATCCTTCCTAAGCATGTCCATTACTGTCTGCCAGGTACGTACTAAAATCATCTTATGGTGGATAACCCCTTTAAAACAACAGAAGCTGATGACAGGTGAAAAGACTATCCAACCATCCCTAAACTGGCCATGCATTTCAGACATATCACTCCACATATACATGCTAGGTTATTCTGAATGGGAAGAGAGATAACTGTTACCATTGGGCGGTAGCCCATGTTATTGTGATCTAGGGAATAGATAAGGCATGTGAAAATCTAACATGTCCAACCTTATCCTCCCCGATATCTGCCATCAAAGATTGGGTGGCACAATACACAAGATGGGCAACTGAACCAACGAAAATCAGTGGGCTCAGCCATCTTTAATCTGGCGTTCTGATCACCATTAGACTGGCCATACACATTACACAGCCCTTGGCTGAACATCTGTAAAGTTGACAGCTCTCTCTCTCCTAAACCCCCAATACACATGTACATTCAGCATGGCCAAGCATGCATGTGCTCTAAATGAGGAGAGGGAAGAAATCTGTCTGGATCTGATAGGAATGTTGAAATCTAATTGTCCAATAATTCTCTCACCCAACCTATTCCAAATGTGACATTTTGGAGTGTTGTTGTAAAAGCGCTGTTATTGGGTGCGTTCACACCATGTTTTTGCAATACCGTTCCCGTATACCTTTTCAATGTGAAAACCGTACAGAACCGTATTAAACACCGTACGCATTGACTCTCCATTGAAAACCGTATGCCAAACCATGCATCCGGTTGTGTCCGTTTTGCATCTTGTACGGTTTTGTCTGTTTTTTTTCCTGTACCCAAAACCATAACCTACCACAGTTTTTGGTTCAGGTGAAAAACCGCATGCTTTTTTTTTTTTAACATGGGAGTCAATGGGAACTGTACAGAACTGTATGTGCATATGGTTCTATCCAGTTTGCACCATACGGTTTTTGACTTTGCACAGTTTTTTTTTTTTTTTTTAATCTCAATCAAACAAGTGAAACTTTATTCCTGATGGAGTGAAAAGTTAAAAACGTATACTTTTTTTCTTAAACAACGGACGCAACCGGAAATAATTTTTCAAACCGCATATGGTTTTTAACCGTATACGGGTTAAAATTTGTACACACGTTTTGATACAGTTTAGTCAGGATTTGAGGAATCAGTTTTTCATCAAAAACCTGATACGGGAACTGTATTTTAAAAAAGTGGTGTGAATGCACCCTTACAGCGCTTTTAGGGTGCATTCACACGCTAGTAACTAGCAGCGGGTTTACTTCTGCGGGAAACCCACTGCGAGTTACGCTACCATTCATTTGAATGGGTCCGCAATTCTGACACTATTGCGGACTGTCTGTGGACCCATTTAAATCAATGGTAGTGTAACTCACAGCGGGAAACCCGCTGCTAGTAATAGCGTGTGAACACACCCTTAGGGAACGTTCACACGCGCGGATTTACAGCGTATTTTACACTGCGGATCCGCTGGTGAAGGCCCGCTCTATGCTGGATTTACATGTGCCTGCTCGTAGTGGCAATACGCCGCTACCAGCAGGCACACTGCGATGTGCGAGTCGCAGTATACTCACACATCGCGGGAGCTCTCTGCCTAGCTCAGAGCAGGGGGAGTGGCGCCGATGTGCGAGTACACCACGCACATTGCTGCAGTGTGTCTGCTCGTAGCGGTGTATTGCTGGGGCCTTCACCAGCAGATCCGCAGTTAAATACGCTGCGAAAATCCGCGCGTGTGAACGTAGCCATGGGTTTATTTTATGCAAATTATGCATATGGGCCCAGATTTATCAAACTGTGTGAGAGAAAAAGTGGAGTGATTTCCCCATAGCAGCCAATCACAGCTCAGATTTCACTTTACCAGAGCTCGTTAGCTGAGCTGTGATTGGTCGCTGTAGGGAAATCACTCGACATTTTCTCAATTTTGAGGTGTTTACATAAAAAAAAAAAAAAAAAATGCATTCAAAACTTACGAGAAAGCCAGTGCTGTTTACAGATGTAAAATGGCCCACAGTATGCACAGCACACCTATTTTAATGACTGGTGTAATGACGGCTGTAAAATTAAAGGGTACCTGTAAAGTAGAACTCCTGCCATTCTTCAGATCAGCATGGAAAGGTGCAATCCATACTAGGCATTCAAGTTGCCAAGGTAACCGTGCAGAAAGCTCATTCCTAATTAATAGGACTCCCCCAGCGTCAGGCAGCTGCTTCAGCACCCCGACAGCCCAGCATGGGGTAGGTCTCTCCACGCTGATCTGAGGAACATCAGGAAGGTAAGCTTTTTAAGAATACTTCAAACTGCATGTGAACCGTAAGGTGTTCTCCCACTAAATCCAATGCAATTCGGGGGGGGGGGGATATGGACTTTAGATAGTTCTTTTATTTTATTACTTTTTTTTTTTTTTTTTTTTTTTTTGGAGGTGCGGAAAAAAAAAAAAAAAAAACATATTACAACTCAATGTACATTACAAACAAAAATAAATGTATGAGCATATATTGGCACAGGACAAATGTTTGCCAAGCAGGGTGCCTTCAGATGTTACAAAACTACAGACCCCATTGATTATAACTAGAGATGAGCGAACTTACAGTAAACTCGATTCGTCACGAACTTCTCGGCTCGGCAGTTGATGACTTTTCCTGCATAAATTAGTTCAGCTTTCAGATGCTCCCGATGGGCTGGAAAAGGTGGATACAGTCCTAGGAGACTCTTTCCTAGGACTGTATCCACCTTTTTCAGCCCATCGGAGCACCGGAAAGCTGAACTAATTTATGCAGGATAAGGCATCAACTGCCGAGCCGAGAAGTTCGTGATGAATCAAATTTACTGTAAGTTCGCTCGTCTCTAATTATAACGGGGTCCGTTGTTTTAGAGGAGTATAGTGGGAGAAAAAGGTGCATGCACTAATGTTTCTTCCGCTATACTCCCCTGTTGTTTTACAACAGTCGGGGTACTGCCAGAAAATAACGGCAGCGTAAAAGTAGCCTAAAATGACCAAACAGTGTTCAGACAGCAAGGAGACAAACCTTCTATAAGGCTCTGTTCACATCAGTGCAGCCTCTGTTTCTAGTGCAATCATATTGGCCATACTTCACATAGAAACCTGGGGGAACCCCCATACTTATTGTGGGGGGGGGGTCACTATCAGGACATAGAGCAGTGTTTCCCAACCAGGGTGCCTCCAGCTGTTGTAAAACTACAACTCCCAGCATGCCCGGACAGCCAACGGCTGTCCGGGCATGCTGGGAGTTGTAGTTTTACAACAGCTGGAGGCACCCTGGTTGGGAAACAATGACATAGAGGCTTCCACTTTGCAAGCAGCAGTGCAGGTATGAGCAGTACCACAGCGTCTATATACACAATGTAATATATAGTGAAACCCCTTTGAGAAGCCCACCAATAATTGCCTAATAAAGTGGTCTTCTATGGTATTGGCCATCTAAAATAAAGGCCACAATGTACAAGGGTAGAGATGAGCGAACTTACAGTAAATTCGATCCGTCACGAACTTCTCAGCTCGGCGGTTGCTGACTTTTCCTGCATAAATTAATTCAGCTTTCAGGTGCTCCGGTGGGCTGGGAAAGGTGGATACAGTCCTAAGAAAGAGTCTCCTAGGACTGTATCCACCTTTTCCAGCCCACGGGAGCACCGGAAAGCTGAACTCATTTATGCAGGAAAAGTCAGCAACCGCCGAGCCGAGAAGTGTGTAACGAATCGAATTTACTGTAAGTTCGCTCATCTCTATACAAGGGGGTGAAAAGCAAACATTAAACATGTGGTCTGGAAAAGATCGACAATGCAGCTTATCACAACGTAAATCAGTGTTTCCCAACCAGGGTGCCTCCAGCTGTTGCAAAACTACAATTCCCAGCATGCTCAGACAGCCTTGAAGTTATAGATCTGCAGCAGCTGGAGATGACTGCTCTATATACATGAAGCTCCTAGATCACTGTTCTCCAAACTATGGCCCTCCAGATGTTGCAAAACTACAACTCCCAGCATGCCCGGACAGCCAGCGGGCATGCTGGGAGTTGTAGTTTTGCAATATTTGAAGGGTCATAGTTTGGAGACCACTGCCCTAGATGTACTAATCTGCCCATAAGCCATCAGTCTCATCCCCATGTTGGTATCTGATACCTACGAAACGATCCTACAGAGAAGAACGGAGCCGCCCGAGGATCGCCACCTGTGCTTGACTACAGGATACACAGCGACGCTCTCCACCAGGAAAGTTCTGGACTCGCCGGGTACTTGCTACGGTTGTCAACGAGAAAACAACAGCACAGAGCGGCGTCTGATATCTAAACAGCGACACCGCGAGGTCTGGAGGAGGAATCGTTCTTTGAAGGCTGCTGGTCGTAACTAACAGCGCATGCGCAATGAGGTAAGATAGCCTGTGGTGAGAAATGGTACAAGGGAGAATAAATAAAAACTGTCTAATATTTCAATAGGCAAATTCAGTTACAAAAACTTTTTATATGTTTTACATCTTTGCAAAACATTAAACTATCTAATATACCTGATTAGAAAATGGTATTTCCTTTTCATATAAATTATGGCTTAGGCTTGGTTGACATTGCCGTTCGCATACGATCCGTTAAGGGTCCGATCAGGCCTTTTTTTTTTTTTTTCAGTCGATCGGACCCTAAAACTGGTCGGACGATAAATGTTACTATCGTGTGCCAACAGACCCCCATTCACTTGCATGGGGTCTGTCGGTGATCCCGTAATTTTACAGGAATTTCTCTGCTAAACTCCCGACCTTCTGGACGGATTGCTGACGGAACTCCCTATAGCACAGTCCGACGCAATGTGAACTAGGCCTTATAAAATCACGGCTTTGTCGAAGCTGATAGTACTCCTCTGTGCTCTCTCCTGTCTGATAGTACTCCTCTGTGCTCTCTCTCCTGTCTGATGGTACTCCTCTGTGCTCTCTCTCCTGTCTGATAGCTCTCCTCTGTGTTCTCTCCTGTCTGATAGCACTCCTCTGTGCTCTCTCCTGTCTGATAGTACTCCTCTGTGCTCTCCTGTCTGATGGTACTCCTCTGTGCTCTCTCTCCTGTCTGATAGCTCTCCTCTGTGTTCTCTCCTGTCTGATAGCACTCCTCTGTGCTCTCTCCTGTCTGATAGGACTCCTCTGTGCTCTCTTCAGTCTGATAGCACTCCTCTGTGTTCTCTCCTGTCTGATAGTACTCCTCTGTGCTCTCTCCTGTCTGATAGTACTCCTCTGTGCTCTCTCCTGTCTGATAGGACTCCTCTGTGCTCTCTCCTGTCTGATAGTACTCCTCTGTGCTCTCTCCTGTCTGATAGCACTCCTCTGGGATCTCTCCTGTCTTATAGCACTCCTCTGTGCTCTCTCCTGTCTGCTAGGACTCCTCTGTGCTCTCTCCTGTCTGATAGTACTCCTCTGGGCTCTCTCCTGTCTGATGGCACTCCTCTGGGCTCTCTCCTGTCTGATGGCACTCCTCTGGGCTCTCTCCTGTCTGATAGCACTCGCTCCTGTCTGATAGCACTCCTCTGTGCTCTCTCCTGTCTGATAGTACTCCTCTGTGCTCTCTCCTGTCTGATAGTACTCCTCTGTGCTCTCTCCTGTCTGATAGAACTCCTCTGTGCTCTCTCCTGTCTGATAGCACTCCTCTGTGCTCTCTCCTGTCTGATAGCACTCCTCTGTGCTCTCTCCTGTCTGAAAGCGCTCCTCTGGGCTCTCTCCTGTCTGATAGTACTCCACTGTGCTCTCTCCTGTCTGATAGTACTCCTCTGTGCTCTCTCCTGTCTGATAGCACTCCTCTGTGCTCTCTCCTGTCTGATAGCACTCCTCTGTGCTCTCTCCTGTCTGATAGCACTCCTATGTGCTCTCTCCTGTCTGATAGCACTCCTCTGTGCTCTCTCCTGCCTGATAGCACTCCTCTTTGCTCTCTCTCCTGTCTGATAGTACTCCTCTGTGCTCTCTCCTGTCTGATAGCTCTCCTCTGTGTGTCTGATAGGACAGGAAAGACCACCGAGGAGTCCTATCAGACAGTAGAGAGAACAGAGGAGGACTATCAGACAGGAGAGAGCACAGAGGAGTACTATCATATAGGAGAGAGCACAAAGGAGTACTATCAGACAGGAGAGAGCACAAAGGACTACTATCAGACAGGAGAGAGCACAGGGGAGTCCTATCAGACAGGAGATATCACAGAGGATTCATGTCAGACAGGAGAGAGCACAGAGGAGTCCTATCAGACAGGAGAGAGCACAGAGGATTACTGTCAGACAGGAGAGAGCACAGAGGAGTGCTATCAGACAGGAGAGATCACAGAGGAATCCTATCAGACAGGAGAGGGCACAGAGGAGGACTATCAGACAGGAGAGAGCACAGAGGAGTACTATCAGACAGGAGAGAGCACAAAGGAGTCATATCAGACAGGAGAGAGCACAAAGGAGTCATATCAGACAGAAGAGAGCACAGAGGAGTACTATCAGAAAGGAGAGATCACAGAGGAGTACTATCAGACAGGAGAGAGCACAGAGGAGGATGATCAGACAGGAGAGAGCACAGAGGAGGATTATCAGACAGGAGAGAGCACAGAGGATTACTGTCAGACAGGAGAGAGCACAGAGGAGTGCTATCAGACAGGAGAGATCACAGAGGAATCCTATCAGACAGGAGAGGGCACAGAGGAGGACTATCAGACAGGAGAGAGCACAGAGGAGTACTATCAGACAGGAGAGAGCACAAAGGAGTCATATCAGACAGGAGAGAGCACAAAGGAGTCATATCAGACAGAAGAGAGCACAGAGGAGTACTATCAGAAAGGAGAGATCACAGAGGAGTACTATCAGACAGGAGAGAGCACAGAGGAGGATGATCAGACAGGAGAGAGCACAGAGGAGGATTATCAGACAGGAGAGAGCACAGAGGAGGACTATCAGACAGGAGAGAGCACAGGGGAGTCCTATCAGACAGGAGATATCACAGAGGATTCATGTCAGACAGGAGAGAGCACAGAGGAGTCCTATCAGACAGGAGAGAGCACAGAGGATTTCTGTCAGACAGGAGAGAGCACAGAGGAGTGCTATCAGACAGGAGAGATCACAGAGGAATCCTATCAGACTGGAGAGGGCACAGAGGAGGACTATCAGACAGGAGAGAGCACAAAGGAGTCATATCAGACAGGGGAGAGCACAGAGGAGTACTATCAGACAGGAGAGAGCACAGAGGAGTACTATCAGACAGGAGAGAGCACAGAGGAGGATTATCAGACAGGAGAGAGCACAGAGGAGGACTATCAGACAGGAGAGAGCACAGGGGAGTCCTATCAGACAGGAGATATCACAGAGGATTCATGTCAGACAGGAGAGAGCACAGAGGAGTCCTATCAGACAGGAGAGAGCACAGAGGATTTCTGTCAGACAGGAGAGAGCACAGAGGAGTGCTATCAGACAGGAGAGATCACAGAGGAATCCTATCAGACTGGAGAGGGCACAGAGGAGGACTATCAGACAGGAGAGAGCACAGGGGAGTCATATCAGACAGGGGAGAGCACAGAGGAGTACTATCAGACAGGAGAGAGCACAGAGGAGTACTATCAGACAGGAGAGAGCACAGAGGAGTGCTATCAGACAGGAGAGATTACAGAGGACTCCTATCAGACAGGAAAGAGGACAGAGGAGTCCTAGCCCACCTTCACTTACTGGACAGTGTCCATGCCTGTGCTTCAGCTTGGATAATATTAACATTTGACCGCTAAGCGGTCACTAAGACCCTAAATTTCCCACCCAATATAAAACTTAACGTTTAATGAGCCAAGATTAAAATAACCTCACACATATTGATCCATAGTGCATTGATTGGCATGACACTGCATGCTATAGTAAGTGAAATGAAAAGATAGATTGTGGCTGCAGTCCACAATCTATAGTGTGAGACAATTAAAAATCTAACACATTGCCCGCCCGCCCGACGTTTCGCCACAGGCTGTGGCTTTATCAAGGGCTAAGAGGCCTCTTAGCCCTTGATAAAGCCACAGCCTGTGGCGAAACGTCGGGCGGGCGGGCAATGTGTTAGATTTTTAATTGTCTCACACTATAGATTGTGGACTGCAGCCACAATCTATCTTTTCATTTCACTTACTATAGCATGCAGTGTCATGCCAATCAATGCACTATGGATCAATATGTGTGAGGTTATTTTAATCTTGGCTCATTAAACGTTAAGTTTTATATTGGGTGGGAAATTTAGGGTCTTAGTGACCGCTTAGCGGTCAAATGTTAATAATTTTGCCTCTTAGCCCTTGATAAAGCCACAGCCTGTGGCGAAACGTCGGGCGGGCGGGCAATGTGTTAGATTTTTACTATAGCATGCAGTGTCATGCCAATCAATGCACTATGGATCAATATGTGTGAGGTTATTTTAATCTTGGCTCATTAAACGTTAAGTTTTATATTGGGTGGGAAATTTAGGGTCTTAGTGACCGCTTAGCGGTCAAATGTTAATATTTTGCCTCTTAGCCCTTGATAAAGCCACAGCCTGTGGCGAAACGTCAGGCGGGCGGGCAATGTGTTAGATTTTTAATTGTCTCACACTATAGATTGTGGACTGCAGCCACAATCTATCTTTTCATTTCACTTACTATAGCATGCAGTGTCATGCCAATCAATGCACTATGGATCAATATGTGTGAGGTTATTTTAATCTTGGCTCATTAAACGTTAAGTTTTATATTGGGTGGGAAATTTAGGGTCTTAGTGACCGCTTAGTGGTCAAATGTTAATAATATTGGATTCACCCTCCATCCATAGGTCCCCTTTGTTGCATCAGCTTGGATAAAGCCATGATTTTATAAGCCATGATTTCTATAAAAAGGAAATAACAATTTCTTATGAAGTATATTAGAAATGTACATGTTTTGCCAAGATGTACAACATGTAAAACGTTTTTGTATCTGACAGTGCCCATTTAAACTCTCTCTGTTGCCCATGGTAACCACTTAGAGCTTAGCTTAAAGTACATCAACATACAATAGTTTCAATATACAATTGTCTTTTCTGGACCATTGTAACTTGAAACCAGACTCAACATACAATGCTACAGACAGTCCAGATCTGTGAAAGATGTCAATGGCTGGAAGAACTGACCAATCAGAATGGACTTTCACTGGTAAAACACATGTAATACTGAGGTGCATGCACTGAATTCCCGTCTGGTAGCGCTTCCCTACAGTACAGGGTGGTACTACATCAGGGGTCTCAAACTCAAATTATCTGGGGGCCACTGGAGGTATCAGCTGGGTGAGGCTGGGCCGCATGCGTCCCTTACATATAATGCCCCCCTCATGCGTCCCTCATCATCCGCCAGCAAGCCCCCCATTCCCCCTACCCCGTGTGGTAATAGCATGAGCTGACAGATGATGGGGGTGCTACTTCTGGGCGTTCCCCACCTTAGATAGGCAGCAGGTTCCCCACATTAGGTAGGTAGTAGCAGGTTCTCCACATTAGGTAGTAGCAGGTTCCCCACATTAGGTAGTAGTAGGTTCCCCACATTATGTAGTAGCAGGTTCCCCACATTAGGTAGTAGGTTTCCCACATTAGGTAGAAGCAGGTTCCCCACATTAGGTAGAAGCAGGTTCCCCGCATTAGGTAGAAGCAGGTTCCCCGCATTAGGTAGAAGCAGGTTCCCCGCATTAGGTAGTAGCAGGTTCCCCACATTAGGTAGTAGCAGGTTTTCCACATTAGGTAGTAGCAGGTTCCCCACAATCGGTAGTAGCAGGTTCCCCACATTAGGTAGTAGCAGGTTCCCCACAATAGTTAGTAGCAGGTTCCCCACATTAGGTAGAAGCAGGTTCCCCACACTAGGTAGTAGCAGGTTCCCCACATTAGAACATTGTCGTCGTCTCCCCCCCCCCCCCCCGATTCTCACACACACAGACACAGACACCCACGCATGCACACACACATAGACACACTTACCTGTCCTATGCTACGCTTCTCTGCGGCGGCCTGATGAGTGACGTCATTGACGTCCTGCTGTGCGGGTCTGCGGAGGGACGTCACATGCGCAACGTCCCTCATCGGACTAGGGCCGGCCGGCCAACCGGAGACCGGGAGGAGGAGGGCGGGGTAAGTGAAGCCTTCCGGCATTTAGCGTTGCTTGCCCGAAGCAGGGCTAAATGCTTGAAGAAGTTACCTGCCTGGCGCCCGGAACTGTATGTCCCGGGCGTCGGGCAATACAAATTACACATACCTTGTGCGAGCCACAAACTTTCGTTCCATGGGCCGCAAATGGCCTGTGGGCCGGGAGTTTTAGACCACTGTACTACATGTTCTGTACTACTCTTTACCTGTGCCAGGGTTAGCTGCTCCTTTGGACACCAGGTAAGGGTGGCTACATTTTTAGGACAATGTGTGTACTGTACAGGACCCTGAAGTGGCTCCTGTCCTCTACATAATCAGTGATTTGTCCGTATAAAGTTTACCTTACTCTGGGAGCCGGGGTCGGCGCGCGAGGCCATGGAGCCTGTGCGCATCCTCTTTGTTCAATGGCCTCGCTCCCTCCTGTCTGATTGACAGGCAGGGAGCGAGCGCAGCCTGACTGAATTAGGACCGATGCCCGGCCGGCATCGGTTCAAATTAATCTGTGATGTCACAGCAGGCTGCATCCGGCCACTAGGAGGGAGACCCCTAGTGGCCGGATTTCAAAATAAAAATAAAGTGTTTTAATAAAAAAAAAATAATAAAGTATATTAGAAATATGTTGTACTACAACATATATGAAAAAAGTTCATGACAGTGCCCATTAAAAAGCATTAGGGTAACAAATCAAGTTAAAAACATGGACCGACGCGTTTCGGCTGTGTAGCCTTTTTCAAGGTCTGCTTAGAACAAATATCTTATGCCAAATTAATATACATATATATATATATATAATGTGTATGGTGATAATATTCCTCCTTGTATGCTGGTATTATTAGTAATATTAGTCTCAGTATACAGGATTTTGTCAGTTACAGTAGGATAGTAATATGTATGGTGATAATATTTTCTAATTTCCTCCTTCCTCATTTAATTAAAAGGCTATTGTTTTTCTAGTCCTGTCCTTTTAAAATATATTTTTTCATTGCCAATAGGGAAGATAACGGGCTGGCCCTGGGGGCCACCTTGGGGACGTGCCATGGGGGGGGTTTTGGGGGTGGGGGATATGAGGGCGGGGTCCAGGCAGTAAACAGTGTAAGGGGCCCAAAAATTTCTGATGGCAGCCCTGCCTGTTAGAAATAGCTATCAGAAGATAGGTCCACTGTGGTCATAAAGGATCTCACTCACGTAGGCTGTCATGTAAATAATTCTCAATTGATACTAAGAGGCCCAAAGTGTACTAAGAAAATGTGCCGTACACTATTAAACCACCAACAGCTGCCTAAATCATTGATACGAGGCATGATGGATCCATGCTTTAATGTTGTTAAGGCCAAATTCTGACAGTGCCATCTGGATGTCGCAACTGAAATCGATGCTCACCAGACCAGGCAACATTCTTCCAGTCTTCCATTCTGTTAAATTTTGGTGAGCCTGTGCAAATTGTTTGAAGCCCTGTTTGTACTTCAGCAAGTTATCTTGACCATGTCTACATGCCCAAATGCATTGAGTTGCAGCCATGTGATTGGCTGATTAGCTATTTGTGTTAACAAAAGTGGCCAGTGAGTGTATATGCTCTCTAGTTGTTATGTTCAGTCCATAGTTACTTGGCGGTAAAACCCTTGTTGCCAATCACAGAGGTCAGATGTTTCTTGTAGTTGGCCTGCAGGTTTGCACGCACCCCAGGAGGGATTTTGTCCCACTCCTCTTTGCATATCCGCTCTAAGTCATTAAGGTTTGGAGGCTGACATTTGGCAACTCCAACTTTCAGCTCCCTCCACTTTTTTTTATGGGATTAAAGGTATATTCCGGGATAGGGGGGTTTTCCGCAACATTAATCAAAAAAATCTATAAATATAAATGTGTGCTCAGGCACGGCTAATAGTACAAGTAGAAAAGGGAGGGATGTTCACAATAGTAAATGGATGGTAGGGTACAACATCACAGATATATAGACGTAGGGGTATACAGCATAGAGAAAAAGCAAACATAAATTGCAAGGAGAAAGGCTGCCTACCTACAATTAGTAAAAGCAATGGAAGGAATATACTGTGCACCTCCAGCGAGCTCCAAATGAGAGTTTTCGCCCAGTGCTTCTTCGACAAAATGCACATTTGGGGGCTGGAGGTGAGAGGTCACTCCATTAGGTGCACAGTTTATTCCTTCCATTGCTTTTACTAATTGTAGGTAGGCAGCCTTTCTCCTTCTTGCAATTTATGTTTGCTTTTTCTCTATGCTGTATACCCCTACATCTATATATCTGTGATGTTGTACCCTACCATCCATTTACTATTGTGGACATCCCTCCCTTTTTCTGCTTGTGCTATTAGCCGTGCCTGAGCACACATTTATGTGTGTGTTTTTGTACTTATTTATTTTTTTATTGTTTTTTCGGTTTTTAATCAATAAAGTTTGTTACTAATTGACATTAATCAAAATCATGTGGTTTATTTTTTTGGTGTTAACATTCTGATATGACCACAGATAGTATCACTATAGGCCTAGATTCTTTGGTGACCATGTTTAGAATTGAGCTGTTTTCATGAGACCGGAAAATCTTGTTTCTTACAGTGAAATGTCCTTTAGGTTCTTTTGTGCAAATTCCATGTGGCCTTTTGCTTAGGATAGGATTCTTTCCGGCCAATGTGCCACAAAGCCCAAATTGACACAGGGATGCAGGATGCTTGACCTTCTGAATCTTTCTCCCATCTGCACACAGGATCTCTGAAGCTCAACCAGAATGACCATTGGGTTTTTGGTCACCTCTCTTACCAAGGCCCTTCTCCCCCCATTACTTAGTTTGGTGGGGTAGCCAGGTCTAGGAAGAATCCTGGTTGTTCCATACTTCTTCCATTAAAGAAGTATGGAGGCCACTGTGAACCTGGGAACTTTGAAAGCAGCAAAAAAAAATTGTGAAACAAAAAAACAAAAGAACAAGAATAGGAGAAGGGACAAAATGCTCATATAATTTGTCCCAGCCACATGTAGGAGGCTTATAAAAGGAGAAAATTGGGAAGAGATAAACAACTGGTAGCCATGAAAAATGCAACGGGAGGGAGATAAATGAATGGCCCCGCTAGTGCCACTCCTGAGGACTGATCACATGGTCATGAAATCACACACACGTGCACCTCCCCTCCTCCTACACAGGCATAGTAGGAAAAAACAGAGGCTTGCACCCTCATTTTCAGGAACACTAATAGTAGTATCTAGGAGGAGACAGGAAAGCCACATATGGTCAAACTGTTTGGGGCATTTTCTAGAGGTGAAAAGCATAGAATACATAGTAATATACTTAGTTATCAGATTAAGGGCTCATTCACACGGACAGATCCACAGCATATTTTACGCTGCGGATCCGCCAATGATGGACCCCTACAGTATGTTTCAGATGTACCTGATCAGAACGGCAATGCGACACACTGCATCGTGTGAGTCGTCGCGCACACACGCAGTATACTCGCGCACATCGCGACTGCTCTCGACCTAGCTCAGGGAGCAGGGGGAGCGGCCGCGATGTGTGAGAATACACCGCGCATGCATGCGGCGACTTGCACATAGCAGCAGTGTGTCTGCTTGTAAAGGCGGATTGCTGCTCCGAACAGGCACATCTGAGAAACGCTGTAATGGTCCATCGTCGGCAGATTTGAGAGTAAAATACGCTGTGGATCTGCCTGCGTGAATGAGCCCTAAGCCATCTGGAGAGAGGAGGGAGTCTGTCTCCTTCCAGGACATAATTAAAACTTTCCTTGCATAAGATAAGAAATCTCAGCAATGGATTCCTATGGAAACTAGAAGCTACCTCGCCAACCAAACCCAAAATACATACTTGTGGAAAGAGTGAGGGGGGAGTTTTATCTTGCCTTCCAGACATTTTATTGGCTGAAATTTGGCACATCATTTTTTTGCAGTTTTTGCATAAAAATTTTGCACAATTTCAAAATAGACAACTTTGGACAATGTGGCTGAAATGCAGTGCTTTACTCTTCACTATGCAGTGGGCGAGATTTATCATCTGTGTCTTTTTTAAAAAGCGCAAACGTAAAAAAAAAAATAAAAAAATAAAAAAAAAATTCATACCACATCTGCCTTGCCTTAGAAAAGTGACATCCTACAGCAGGTTCTGATGTGATTTTTCATTTGTGCAAAATTTATGAAGGTTTGTGTGCCGTTTTGATAGATTTGGCATACATAGGCCAAAAACACTGAAAAAAAAGGCACACAGACATGTATTGATAAATTTCCCCCTAAGAGCAGGAATTCTAGCTGTTCCTGCAGGAATTAAACCACTTCCTGCCAAAAGGAAGCCACCTGCAAACCGTTCCATACAACATGTAGGAATGTACCCACCTCTGTATAGGCCTGAGTAAGATGCTTGGGGAGGTCTGTGGTGCCCAAGAGCTGCTCAATCTTAGAGAATTCAGGGTGAAACCAGAGAGGTAAACATTTTATCTTGGCAAGAAGCAACTTTCTCAAGGGGGTCTACCTACGGGGTTCAACTATCTACAAGGGAAACTACCTATAGGGAACAGCTATTTACAAGGGGACCCCCTTTATCCATAATGGAGGAACAAAGGTAGTGGACCAGCACTGCTCAAACAACGAATGGAGTGCTGGCAGAGCATTGTGTTATAAACAGCAGTGCAAGAATATTGAATTTCGGATGGTGGTTGGGTGTTGGTTAAGGGCATGACTGAGGGCACAGTTGGTGGAGACAAGCATAGCACACCTTCCTATATGTCCTTTTTTCCCTCAGCAAATGTTATGAGGTATGCCATGATGCCATGGCGGTTTCAGGGCTTGGGTATAGCTGGAGATTAGGCTGATAAAAAGAGCTGAGTAATTCATAGGTGGAAAGGAAGCTGTTTGGTGCCCATCATATAGTGCGTGAGGAAAAGGGCCGAGTTATATTCCCTGCTTACACAGAGTACAGCTAAGAAGAAATCAGAGAAGTTCCATGTGACCATGTCCTGTGCACATGGGCAACAAGGGTGAGACTGTGAAAGCATAAAATAGGGCCCTGCAGGCAATGACGGAGGATAATGGGCACACAGGCTATGTAAAACATGAAAACGCTTGTGTTGGGCCTGGCATTAGACAGAGAGCTGGTAAGGGGCAGGCATCAGTAGAGAATGATAAATGGGCAGTTGTGAGCAGAGACTAGTGCGGGTCAGACATGGGTGAGGCTGATAAGGAAACAACATCGAGCAGCAGCTAGTGAATGGGCTATTATAGGGCAAAGGCTGGTGAGGGGATAGGGATGAGGTAGAAAGTAGAAGGGTAAAATGCTGATGAGGGGAATATGGGTGGCACAGAGGGATTTAAAGAGGTTGTCCTGCCAAAGTTTTCTTTCGATCTCAGTTGTACCACGACAGTAGGGGAATGAGGAAGAGTTTTTTTAACAACCTAATTGACCAGATTTTAAAAATTAAGCTTTGGTCAGACAACCCCTTTAATGAGAGACCATAATGGTGAAAGGAGGTGGGAAGGATGAGTGAAGACACCAATGAGTTGTGGTTGATAACTAGTGAAAACCGCAAGGGGAACATTATGTTCAGTTTGTGTGCGTGCTTTTTTTTTTCAGTTTTTTTCAGAAATTCTATGTGAAGGAAAGATCATCACACAAAGTGTTGTTCCATTATTCTTGTATTGCATGTGTAAATCAGCGAATCGTGGGTGAGTTACCACATTTTGCTCATATGTCATTTTTTATGGAATCTGTCAGAATGTGTACCCCCACAAACAGATCAATCACATACATGCTCTTAAAGACATACAGAAAGTCATATGTTACCTCTTTTCCCATGCCAATGTTAGAGAGAATTGTCTGAGGGAAGAATCCGCCATGTTCTGTACTTACACCACTGAGTACATGGCTTGTAATGTCATAAAAAGCATACTGGTAATCTTGTATGTACAGTACATGAAATTCTGGCACATACACTGTGTAAATATACTTTGCAAGATAGGCAATCTGTAAAAGTCCCAGACTGCCTACCTATGTATACTTTTAAAGCTTTAACACTGTATGCTGGAAACATTAATGTATCTTCAACACCTTACCATACACAATATGCATTTGGTTATTCCTGTATTCGCAAATAAAGAGGAGAAACAATAATTGGACAATTAAGCCTATGTCCACACTGCAAGGATTCTACGAAGGAAATTTCAGGCAAAATCCTCTGGATTCCGGTGGAAAATGTAAGTTGTTCTATCCTCCGCTAGAATCTGTCAGTAGCTGCGCTCATGCCCACTCTCTCGGTGTTCCCCTGCCCACTCCTCTCCTTCCTGCACTTTTCCTCTTCTGGTCACCCAGCAACACATGGACTTTCCTGATGCAGCCCCCCACCCACTGTGTGGACATTTCCTGCCTCTCCCTACTCGTGTTCTAGGGTCTCTTCCCGCCGCCGGTGATCTAGGAGAGTCTGTGCGGTGCTGAGACTGTAGGCTGTACTAGTGCACGACTGCAAGCATTTCCCTAAGCTTATATTTTGTGCTCATTATCACAGTATTGCCCGGTAATAAGCACAGATTTCGCCTCATTTCTGTTCCAGTACCATGGAGGAGAATGGACACAGATGCAAGAGGAATTCAATGAGGACATTTTCCTTATTGAATTCCGTAGTGTAAACGGGGCCTTATTTCAAGTTGAACTGCCACACATTTAGTCCACTATAGGTTTTCTCTTTCTTGGGGCTTAGGAGTGGGGGTTTCTGTTGTACTTGTCTTTATGATTTAGAAAAACTGATCAAAAATATAATTATAATAAACCAGCTGCATGTATTCCTACCCATACCCCATGTAGTGTCTGCAGGCATATTCTATGGCTATATGACCGTCACCTGTGAGCAGTGCCGGAGGGAAGCTTCTGGGTTCTACCTCCTAAATTTTCTCACCACAGAAAAATATTTTACAGTATAAGTTGAGGTAGCACTCCAAGATTGGGACAAGTTTGAAAATGGAGCTAAATTATAAGCAGTATTGAGAGTCATGATAAATATGGTCCTTGGTGCTAGCTAATACATGGGATTCCCATTGAAGGAACATTCCAATAACAGCCCAACATGCTTAAAGGGGTACTCTGCTGCTCAGCATTTGGAACAAAGTACCCCTTTAACCCCTTACGTCCTGCGCCGGCTCCTGCGATATGAAGCGGGATCGCGCCGCGATCCCGCATCATATCGCGTCGGTCCCGGCGCTAATCAACGGCCGGGACCCGCGGCTAATACCACACATCGCCGATCGCGGCGATGTGCGGTATTAACCCTTTAGAAGCGGCGGTCAAAGCTGACCGCCGCTTCTAAAGTGAAACTGAAAGTATCCCGGCTGCTCAGTCGGGCTGTTCGGGACCGCCGCGGTGAAATCGTGGCGTCCCGAACAGCTGATCGGACACCGGGAGGGCTCTTACCTGCCTCCTCGGTGTCCGATCGACGAATGACTGCTCCGTGCCTGAGATCCAGGCAGGAGCAGTCAAGCGCCGATAATGCTGATCACAGGCGTGTTAATACACGCCTGTGATCAGGATGAGAGATCAGTGTGTGCAGTGTTATAGGTCCCTATGGGACCTATAACACTGCAAAAAAAAAGTTAAAAAAAAGTGTTAATAAAGGTCATTTAACCCCTTCCCTAATAAAAGTTTGAATCACCCCCCTTTTCCCATAAAAAAAATAAAAGTGTAAAAAAAATAAATAAATAAACATATGTGGTATCGCCGCGTGCGTAAATGTCCGAACTATAAAAATATATCATTAATTAAGCCGTACGGTCAATGACGTACGCGCAAAAAAAATTCCAAAGTCCAAAAAAGCGTATTTTGGTCATTTTTTATAACATTAAAAAATGAATAAAAAGTGATCAAAAAGTCCGATCAAAACAAAAATCATACCGATAAAAGCTTCAGATCACGGCGCAAAAAATGAGTCCTCATACCGCCCTGTACGTGGAAAAATAAAAAAGTTATAGGGGTCAGAAGATGACATTTTTAAACGTATAAATTTTCCTGCATGTAGTTATGATTTTTTCCAGAAGTGCGACAAAATCAAACCTATATAAGTAGGGTATCATTTTAACCGTATGGACCTACAGAATAATGATAAGGTGTAATTTTTACCGAAATATGCACTGCGTAGAAACGGAAGCCCCCAAAAGTTACAAAATGGCGTTTTTTTTTCGATTTTGTCGCACAATTATTTTTTTTTCCGTTTCGCCGTACATTTTTGGGTAAAATGACTAATGTCACTGCAAAGTAGAATTGGCGACGCAAAAAATAAGCCATAATATGGATTTTTAGGTGGAAAATTGAAAGGGTTATGATTTTTAAAAGGTAAGGAGGAAAAAACGAAAGTGCAAAAACGGAAAAACCCTGAGTCCTTAAGGGGTTAAAGGCCCAATGTATCTGAATCAGAGCTACAGTATCTAGGTGATTTGGTGAATAAGCCAAAAGCCCCTGGGGGAACTATGCTACAAGTTCACTGTATTCTATTCCCTTTAGTGGGTTACATAAAAAAAAAAAGCTCATTGAAATTAGGTGCCTGAATGTTTTTCTGTGAACGTAGATTTATTTTTTTTAATAAACCAATTAAAAATACAAAAACAGTTTGAAAAGTATGTCATCAGTTTAACATTTTTAAATACAAATTTTATCTCTATCAATATAGTATAACATCTGAACTCTAAACATATATAGATCTCTTGAGTCTATAAAATTTATTTGCTTTGTTGGAATTTTTTGAATGCACAGAATTTTTTTGTATCAATTTGATATTTAGCATTTCTTTCCAGAATTGTAGGTGAATGTACATTATTTACATATAAAAATGATCCTCTATACCATTACATTGCTTTCATGATACCTGCAATAATCTAATGTAATGTATAGCTGGATTAAACAAAGGCACAGTAGTTATTGCTATAGATATACCAGGGTAAAAACACAGAACAGACTGGAAAAAATGCCGTCAAAGCAGTGCAAAACTCAGTGATGTTACATCTGATTCCTCGGATATTTTATATTCTGGCTCTTGAGTAGTCAGGGATCAGTGTGGAGATACAGAAAGAGATAGCTAGAATACACAGCTGTATTGGCTTTTCTTATTTACAGACTAACAAAATAGAATTTACAGAAAGCACAGCTTAAAGAACACACTGAAAGATTGTCAAAAAACAGCTTTAAAAATATTTGCATCATACACTTTGTCCTCACAGGACAAAAAAAAGGCACATTCCTTCAACGTAGGTATGCTGGAATAAGCGATACGCCCAAGTGGAATTCTTTATGAAGAATATAGACTTTCCTGAATAAGATTCCAGAGTGTGGAAAAATAATAAAAAGAAAAGCTTAGAATCATAACCAACTGAACAGAAATAAAAAAAAAGTTTTACTGCAAGGATATTGCATACCGGAAAGAGGATTTATGAAAAATATAGATGTGTTTTGGAAAAATATATAGAATATTAAGGAAGATCCCATCACATTTGGAAAATCTTAAATATATAGAGAATTTCTATTTATCAATTTGAGTCAAATTCCCATGGGTCGTTTTCCTTTTTTATTTCCATGTGGGCTGGATATCCATTTGGACTTGATACCACCAGGACACATGGAGGCTGATATTTCTGCTCAGTTTGCTCAGCTGTCTCCTCTGGGTCCTGGTCACTGGTGGAAAAAAGAAGTGTTTGTTTGGACTCTGGGGATTTGATAACTGATGTGATGACCGTGCCCGGAGTCTGGTTAAGCAGAGGCGAAGTGCTTGTTGAGAAGGTCATAACTGGAGTGGTTGCACTGAAGGATGGAGATGAAGGCACGCTTACTGTTCCATTGCAAAGACCATGAACGTTGCCATTGAGAACTTGCTGAACCTGGCTGGAGCTCAGGACAATGGATGCTGGAGGCGAGCCGTCTCTCTGAGGGTGTAGCAACATGTTATCCTTGAGTACGG
This sequence comes from Hyla sarda, assembly GCF_029499605.1. NCBI lineage: Eukaryota > Metazoa > Chordata > Amphibia > Anura > Hylidae > Hyla > Hyla sarda. The sequence goes on along the minus strand of NC_079190.1, from coordinate 124,493,524 downwards.
TCATCGGCTGTGCCGAAGGAATGGCTTGAAGTATAAATTTCTGTGACCCTGCTGGTGCGGTGGGGTCTGTGCTTGTTATGACTGTGGTGAGAGGCACTGTTTGGAGTGTTACAGTATGCAGCTGTTGACTGCCGGGTGACACCACAACTGGCACCTGGCCTGGAGACTGGATCGTTCTAGAAGAAAAATAATTATACATGTATTAATATATATAGCAGGAGGGATAGCAGTATTAAGTATAAATTTCACCTGATTGGACACTGTCTTATACCACAACTATAATAATATACAGCAGAGCAGCTTCAACCCTAGGCCAAGCTAACATAGGGGAAGGGGTGATAGGATGGGATAGCCAACAGCTATCTTACATGTATGGCCAGCTTAAGGCTAGGCTCAGACTACCTTCATGGCATACTCAGCATTCATTGGGGGACATGTATCAAAGATTTTACCCCTGTTTTGTGTGTATTTTTTTGCACAAAATTTTGCGCAAGCATTTTTTTGCGCACGTTTTGGTAGAGCATGTCCTCCAGATGTGGCCAAATCAGGGTACCTTGGAGTGACATCTATAGTACACATGGATTTCTTAACTGCGTACTTTTCCTTTACACCAAAAATTTTGCCGCAAGAGCTGTTTTTCTTGCGCAAATATAAACCATCTTTGACTTAACGTAGCAAGATGCTCTAAATCATCGATTCTATTTTCCAAAGAGTGGATTGAGGAGATCACTATATTTACCCGCAATTTATGAAGCTCATTGCGCTTGATTGATAAATTTAGCGCTTCTGCGCATAATTTAGAATTCGGGAAAAGGGGTAAACTGCTTCTACCATACACAAATAATGACACATGTCCCCCATTGAGTTTAAATAGTTCATGTCTATTGTACAGGTTATATATCTAAAACGCTTTTCATATGCACAGCACCATGTTATTGATGGGGCTCCATAATAAATAATAAAAATAACATACACTGCTGAAATAGATGCAACAAAATAGCTAGTAAGTTGGACACAGCTGCCATAGACTGATTGTAAAGGAAGGGAATACTGTCATACTGCATACATTTCTATAGTGTCTTTTGATAGAACAGTAAAGTACAACATGCTATGGATTTCTGTCCTGTCAAACAGGCATACTATTTTTTTTTTTTAATAATAGCAATTCAAAAGTGTAGGATCCAACTAGATATGCATCTTGTTGCATTACTTTCTAGGACATATTTTTTTTCAATATTAACAAAAAGAAAGGATGCTTATTGTTAACAGGAAACCAGCAAAATGTAACCTTTAGTTTAGATACAAATGGAGAAATAAGCAGCATATAACAAAAAATCAGTAAAGGACACCCTGATTACAGAGATCTAATATCCATTCTGAATGACTGATGTTTCGGGGTCATAGTAGTAACTTTGGCCATGAACAGAGGACTGAGTCATTGGGGTGGTCTGCTGATCCTGAATGACAGGTCTCTCCCTATCAGTATATAGGTGGAATGCCCTAATGACTCGGATCCCCATTATACCCAGGCAAAGTTAAAACAGCACATACATTCATCATACATGGATCATACATGGATCATACATGGATCATACATCATTGTGATCATTGTGTCAGTTTTTCATGCTGCCTACAGTTCACTGACAGGTTCACTTAAACTTAAAGGAGTTATGTGGTGCAGGAAAAGTTATCCCCTAATCAAAGAATAGGGGATAAATGTCCGATCTCCTGCACGGCGCCCCAGCTCTCTGCAGCATAGGAGCTGTGTCTGCCACGGCAGGAAGCAGTGGCCAACACCCCCCCCCCCCCCCCCTCCATGTATCTCTATGGGGGAGGCGGAAATACAGCGTTCCTGTATCTCCGCCTCTCCCATAGAGATACATGGAGGGGCTGTTTTGTCCCCAGCTGTGTGCCATGGACAACAGTCTCCTTGCGCGGAGTGGGGCACTGTTCAAGAGATTGCGGGAGGTCCCAGCGGTCAGACCCCCCCTGTGATCAGAAACTTTTCCCCTATCCTTTACATAAGGTGTTCTGCACCATATAATTCCTTTAAGAACATTGTAAATTGTTATTATCAAAACACTTGTGAAAGGAGCCATAAAAGCTTTCAGAAGTGGAAAGTGCTATAAAATGCTGTGAAATTATAGGTTACATAGACTACATTTTTCTGAAAGTCTACTATCACCAAATAATCCATATAAAGACTCACCTGATAGTCTGTACAGGAGACATTGTATCATTTTGAATGGTGCATGTTAAGCCTTGATCAGGCATACCCTGTCCAGGCATTACATGGACTGTCCGAAAAAGCTGAGTTGGGTGAGGTGGATGAGAAGGACTCACAGTCCTTAGCATATCAGATGGTAACAAAGTCAACTGTTGCTGGCTATGCTCCTCTAGTTCTTTCATTTTCGGAGACTTGGGTGACTTTACAACAGTGGCTGTGCTACCTTTTGGTCCAGCATTTAGAGCTACTTTAGATGCCCGTGCTTGGTTTCGATTGGGAGTAGAAAGTGGAGAATGCTGATTTCCTGAGTATTCTGCAGAGCTCGAGTCCTCCTCATCAATGTATATGAGATCCTTTGGCATTTCTTTGAACTGATAGACAAGACGTTGGCCTTCCACTTTTGCTAAAATACCTCTTTGGTAATAATACCTGCAACGAGCAAACAGACAACGCCTTATAATTAGTGCAACAAAGTTGAAGTTAACATGCCAATAGGCACTGCTTTCACTCAAAAGAGGCTTAAAAGGGGTATGCCATCTTAAGCTAAGTGCTGGTGGACTGACCAGTGGGCCCCCCTGTGATCTCTAGAATGGCGCAGCAGCTTAGGACACACACTGCTGCTCCATTCATTGTCTATGTATCTGGGGAGATAGCAAAGTCCTGTATTTGGCTCTCTCAGGCAGCTCCATAGACAATGAATAGAGAGGCCGTTGGCGCACATGCTGATCCGCTGTTCTGGAGATTTTAAGCGGGTGCCCTCTCTCATTTATCCATTTATCCCTTATCTTGTGGATAGGGGATAAATTCATTTAAATCGGAACACCTCTTTAGGCAATTAAATACTGCAGCCTTTTTTATTCAAATTAAATTAATAGGATTCATTTAATTGATAGGATTTAGATTATTGGGCAGACTAGATGGGCCAAATGCTTCTTATTTGCCGACACATTCTATGTTTCTATATTTAAATGGGCTGTTCCATTAAGAATGGATTTCCTAAGCAGCACGAAAGCTTTTGTGGAGATCTGACTGGGTCACTTTCATCCCATATAAGTGGTACTGTATTCCAGCACCAGTAAGTGGATAACTGGTTAGAAATTACACTGAAAAGTTATGAGAACCAATACAATGCATTACCTGAGTGCTCTCCCCATTGTTTCATAGTTCATGTCAGGCTTGTTTTTGTGCTTGCCCCACAGCTTAGAAACAGCTTTGGAATCCACCAGTTTGAAGATGCCTTTTTCTCTCTGTGTCCACTTAATGTACTTTGGACAGGTAGCTTTGTCTTGAAGCAAAGCCAACAAGAATTCCCAAAGGTAAATGGTATTACCTAGAAAACCAAAAGGTAGATATGTAAATAAATTAAAATATTCTTTACCCTTCAAGAGATATAGTGACAATCTACTGTGCATAAGGATGACCATTTGGCCACAAACATCTGCTGTGAAAAAAGGGGGTTTGGATTGGTTGGGTCTCTTCTGTTCTGTATTTCTTAATATGCACACTTAATTAATTTTTCTATTACACTTTTAATTTAGCTCACTAGTCTGGATTCCTCTCAAAGAGAGTGGGTGTGGCCTCCCTGTGCAGGTCTCCGCCCCCTCCCTCAGTATGCTGTCTGCTTGCATCTCCCCTAGCATTAGCAAAACTACAACTCCCAGCTTGTCCTCACTGACAGTAGCGGGACACAAGCTGACAGTGGGAGGATTTTTCCTCCAGCTCTGAGCCCTGCACTCACAGCTGTCAATCAAGGAAGTGTGTCTATGACATAGGTGATGATGCATGGACACAGCAGGACAAGTATGTGTCCAAGCAGGCAGGGGGGCAGTTGTTTGACTGGCTTTTTCAGTATGAAATACTGAACATTTTCTAATGAAAGCAATTGCAAAACCTATTGGTTTTGCATGCTTTACAACATATCAAAAGTTTTTGTATCTGACAGTGCCCATTTAAGAATGGAGGCGCTGGAGGTAAGCTGAAGTTGAATTTTTTATAACCCAAACAATGAGAATAGTTTTTAATTCCCCCCTTTCCCGCTGGTTAACCTCTTTAACCCGATAACGACCACGGACGAGTATAGACGTCCAGGTTGGCAGCAGTTCCCGCACCTGGACGTCTATACTCAGTGCACCCACGCTGCCCAGTGCACCCACGAGATCGCGGCAGGGACTCGGCTGTATCACACAGCCGGGACCCTGCTGCACTGCCAGGACCGAAGTAAACTTCGGTCCCGGCAGTTTTAACCCTTACAGCCGCGGTCGGAAGTGACCGCGGGCTGTAAGTGTTATGACAGAGGGAGGGAGCTCCCTCTGTCACTCCTGCAGCACCCCGCATCGCGATCGCGGGGTGCTGTGTGTGTCCGCGGCTGGCCGGGACCTGCCGCACTGCCGGGAGTGAATTTCACTTCACTCCCGGCAGTTTAACCCTTACAGCCGCGGTCAGAAGTGACCGCGCACTGTAAGGAGTTCTGACAGAGGGAGGGGGCTCCCTCTGTCTCCTCTGCAGCACCCCGCAGCGCGATCGCGGGGTGCTGCTTCATACCTGGGCAGCCGGGGGTACTACAAAGACCCCCAGGTCTGCCCTGGGTATTGCCTGAAAGGACGTGCCAGAGGCACGTCCTAATATGCTGCCTGCTAGAGAAAACTGGTAGGCAGCATATAACTATAATGCTTTGGAATACTAAGTATTCCAAAGCATTAAAAAGTGTAAAAATAAATAAATAAATAAAATAAAAGTGTAAAAAAAAATAAAAATTTAATAAAAGTGTAAAAAATAAAAAATAAAAAATAAAATATTATATATATAAATATATATATATATATATATATGTGTATATATATATATATATATATATATATATATATATATATTAAAAATACATTTATTAAATGAATCTAATTAAAAAAAATGCATAATGTGTAGGATCGCATTGGCGGACATCCACAGCATGTAATATGCTGCGGATGTCCACCATGTGATCCTACACATTATGCAGCAGTCACGGTAATGAGCTCCCTGCTGCGGCTGGGTAGCTTTGTGTGTCCACTCATAGCGGCGGATTTCCCGCCAGCAGTCATGAGCGGACACACTGAGCTACCCAGCCGCAGCAGTGATGGATATATTCGCCATGAGCAGGTGCTTATTCCCACAACATGGCGGATATATCCATCAGGAGCCTTAACTGTCACAGACAGACGCGTTATACCCCCAGCCGACCAAGGACTAATCAGAGAGGTCCCTGGTGCAGCCAATAACTTGTAGGAGTGCGGTATATAAATGGGGTCACTTGTGGGGGTGGGGGTACTGTTCTGCCCTGCAAGCCAAATGGCGCTCCTCTCCTTCTGAGTCCTACCACGTGGCCAAGGAACCATATATGGCCAAAGCGGGGGTATTTCCGAACATGGGACAAGCAGCTAAATAAAATATAGGGTGCATTTCTTTCAATATCAGAAGTGATGTACAAAAAATATGCCCCCCAAATGATGCATTTGTGAAAAATTGCAAATTTCGAATTTTTAACACTGACTTTGTAATAATTCCTGCCAAAAAACTATGGTGTTAAAATACTCACTGTACCCCCTAGCGAATACCTTAAGGGGTCTAGTTTTTAAAATGGGGTCATTTGGGGGGGTGTTCCTATGTTCTACTACCTTTTAATTTCTGCAAACCTTGCATAGCACATAAAAAAATATGTACTTTTCAAAATTTCAAGTTAAATTGTTAGGCTTCTAACTAATTTAAAATGTTAATTAAAAACAAAAAAAATTACGTCAAAATAAAGTAGACATCTGAAAGTATAAGTTTCATAAACTATTTGGTCAGTATGTATAAATATATGCAACCTATTAGTGTTAAAATAGCAAAAAATCGTAATTTTTTGTAAAAATTGCATGATTTTTTGCATTATAAAAAAAAAACTACAAATGATATCGGCTTACTTTTACTATGTACATGAAGGGCAACTTGTGACAAAAAAACAATGTCAGAATTATCGTGATTGGCAAAACGTTACCAGAGTTATTCTCTAATAAAGACAGACATCCCCGATTTGAAAAAACAGGCCTGGTCTTTCAGGGGCGTACAGGTTTATTTGTATTGGTCCTTAAGGGGTTAAATTGCATATTTCACACAGAAATACTAAGTGAAAAATACACACCAATTAAAAAAAAAACATAAAAAAAAAAAACACTGTGGAATTTTTCTGCACAGAAATTGACCTGCAGTTTGAACCTTTCAATATGCAGTGTGTGGATACTTAGCAAATTTGATGAGGATTTTTTTTCCATTTCAATTAATGAAGAAGATAAAAATCCACACTAAATCTTAATGATGTTCTGCACTGATATTTAAAAATTTAAGCTAGATCTGCATGCAGATTTTTGTACAGATTATACTACAGATCTGCTATGGAAATATGTGCAACATGTCCACCAAGTAGTGTTCGTTACCCTATGGCTGTTGGCTGAACGATCCATTGACAGCTGGGAAGTGGTCTACAATATTACCTTTCCCATCTTTGCTTTTCTTCTTCACAGATATATTTGGAGTAGTGGTGGGGGACTCAGGGCGAGTAGTTTTTTGTTTTCTGCCTAAAGGAAAATATTTTGGAAACAACAATGTTAACTGTCAGCATGAAGACCAGACAGCAGACTGGTAACAAGGCTTTACATAGTTAACCCCTACACACCTTTTTTCCTTTTAGGCTGCTCATCTGGAGGCGATTCTACCGGCTCTTGATACAGGTTCTGATGGATCTCCATCACCTCCGGAATTCCATCTACGGTGACGGACACGTGTGTGATCGGAGTGACGATCAGCTCATCTTCAGAAGTTCCAAATATATTAGCTATAAATGAAATTGAGAAAATAAATGTTACTCGTTCTAACACATGTCTACTGCTTTCAGGTGCCATAAGTATCATAGGAGAGTCTTCCTTACAATAATCTCCTTACACATAGCTTATTTCTATGAATCAATCATTACATAGAGAAGTTAAAGGGGTACTCCACCCCCGC